>NC_065921.1:51231604-51487699 GCF_024586455.1 Bactrocera neohumeralis
AAACATTCATATTTATTGTAACGTTTGTATGGGGAAAAGAAAAGGGCTGTTTTTAGGGGTTTTCCGGAAACTATTCGAATTTTTTCTCGCCGTAAAAACCATCCTTGAACTTCAACAAACATTTAAGAAAAAGAATTGGCCAAATTGGTCCAGGCGTTATTGAGTTATGCGCGTACATACATTTTTGGTATTCATTTTTAGTTATATAGACTAGCTGACCCGGCGAACTTCGCACCGCCTAATTATTGGAGGCATATTTAGTAAGTCGGAGGATGGAGTCATGTGTAGAAGTTCACGCAAGTGAGGAAAGTTCTCTGATCGCCATTCACTTGGGAGTGGCCAGAAACGATTCTTTTACACATGGCTCAAGCAGCTCACTACTTCCGGTCTTTGACCAAGTATCCTCTGGGTAGCCTAAGAACATCCGTTCGAAGGCGAGCTAAAGTGAGAAGGCGAAACATTCCCTACAAGGGTTGTGCGCTGGGCTTGGGACCCGCCACGTAAAAAAACAATACCAATGAAAATGTTAAAACAGCCTCGGATGAGAGACCCCCCTTTTGATGACGACCATGGCAAACGGAATAAGGACTACGATTTAAGGGCATGCACCTGGAATGTCCGGACCCTTAATTGGGAAGGTGCCGCTGCCCAGCTGGTTGATGTCCTCGCAAAAATAAAGGCTGACGTCACCGCCGTCCAAGAAATGCGATGGACGGGACAAGGACAGAGACGAGTAGGTCCTTGTGACATTTACTACAGTGGCCATATAAAGGAGCGCAAGTTTGGTGTTGGATTCGTGGTGGGAGAGAGACTCCGTCGCCGAGTACTATCATTCACTCCGGTGAATGAACGTCTAGCCACAATCCGCATCAAAGCGAGGTTCTTCAACATATCGCTGATTTGCGCCCACGCCCCGACGGAAGAGAAGGACGATGTGACCAAAGATGCCTTCTATGAGCGCTTGGAGCGCGCTTATGAGAGCTGCCCCCGCCACGATGTCAAAATCGTGCTTGGCGACTTTAACGCCAGGGTGGGCAAAGAAGGTATATTTGGCACTACGGTCGGTAAATTCAGCCTCCACGACGAAACATCCCCAAATGGGTTGAGGCTGATTGACTTCGCCGGGGCCCGAAATATGGTTATCTGTAGTACTAGATTCCAGCACAAGAAGATTCATCAAGCTACCTGGCTGTCTCCGGGTCGAAAAACTACCAACCAGATCGATCATGTTGTGATAGATGGAAGACACGTCTCCAGTGTTTTAGATGTGCGTGCGCTCCGAGGTCCTAACATCGACTCGGACCACTATCTTGTTGCAGCTAAGATTCGCACTCGCCTCTGTGCAGCAAAAAACGCACGCCAACAAACACAAGGAAGGTTCGACGTCGAAAAGCTGCAATCACAACAGACAGCCGAACGATTCTCTACTCGGCTTGCACTCCTGCTCTCTGAGAGCACTCGTCAACAACTCGGTATAAGGGAACTGTGGGACGGCATTTCAAACTCCTTACGTACAGCTGCAACCGAAACCATTGGTTTTCGGAAAGTGCAAAAGAACAGCTGGTACGACGAAGAGTGCCGTGTCGCAGCGGAGAGAAAACAGGCTGCCTACCTCGCAACGTTACGATCGACCACTACACGTGCGGGATGGGATAGATACCGAGAGTTGAAGTTGAAGAGGGAAGCGAGACGCATTTGCAGACAGAAGAAGAAAGAGGCCGAAATGCGTGAGTAAGAAGAGCTTGATAAGCTGGCCGACAGGGGTAATGTTCGAAAATTCTACGAAAAAATGCGGCGGCTTACAGAAGGTTTCAAGACCGGAGCATACTCTTGTAGGACCCCCAAAGGTGATCTAGTCACTGATGCCCAGAGCATAGTTAAATTATGGAGGGAACACTTCTCCAGCCTGCTGAATGGCAGTGAACGCACAACACCAGGAGAAGGAGAACCCGATTCCCAATCGATGACGATGGAGCAGACGTTCCATTACCCGACCATGAAGAAGTTCGAATAGCAATTGCCCGCCTCAAGAACAACAAAGCGGCAGGGGCCGACGGACTACCGGCCGAGCTATTCAAACACGGCGGCGAAGAACTAATAGGGAGCATGCATCAGCTTCTTTGTAAAATATGGTCGGACGAGAGCATGCCCAACGATTCACAAAAAGGGAAACCCCACAATCTGCGCCAACTACCGTGGGATTAGCCTCCTCAACATCGCATATAAGGTTCTATCGAGCGTATTGTGTGAAAGATTAAAGCCCACCGTCAACAAACTGATTGGACCTTATCAGTGTGGCTTCAGACCTGGAAAATCAACAACCGACCAGATATTCACCATGCGCCAAATCTTGGAAAAGACCCGTGAAAGGAGAATCGACACACACCACCTCTTCGTCGATTTCAAAGCTGCTTTCGACAGCACGAAAAGGAGCTGCCTTTATGCCGCGATGTCTGAATTTGGTATCCCCGCAAAACTAATACGGCTGTGTAAACTGACGTTGAACAGCCGTTCGATACCAAACGAGGTTTCAGACAAGGCGACTCCCTATCGTGCGACTTCTTCAACCTGCTTCTGGAGAAAATAGTTCGAGCTGCAGAACTAAACAGAGAAGGTACCATCTTCTATAAGAGTGTACAGCTGTTGGCGTATGCCGACGATATTGATATCATCGGCCTCAACACCCGCGCCATTAGTTCTGCTTTCTCTAGGCTGGACAAGGAAGCACAGAAAATGGGTCTGGTAGTGAACGAGGGCAAAACGAAATATCTCCTGTCATCAAACAAACAGTCGTCGCACTCGCGACTTGGCTCTCACGTCACTGTTGACAGTCATAACTTTGAAGTTGTAGATAATTTCGTCTATTTAGGAACCAGCATTAACACCACTAATAATGTCAGCCTGGAAATCCAACGCAGGATTTCTCTTGCCAACAGGTGCTACTTCGGACTGAGTAGGCAATTGAAAAGTAAAGTCCTCTCTCGACGAACAAAAGCAAAACTCTATAAGTCGCTCATAATTCCCGTCCTGCTATATGGTGCAGAGGCTTGGGCGATGACAGCAACCGATGAGTCGACGTTACGAGTTTTCGAGAGAAAAATTCTGCGAAAGATTTATGGTCCTTTGCGCATTGGCCACGGCGAATATCGCATCCGATGGAACGATGAGCTGTACGAGATATATGACGACATTGACATAGTTCAGCGAATTAAAAGACAGCGGCTACGCTGGCTAGGTCATGTTGTCCGGATGGATGAAAACACTCCAGCTCTGAAAGTATTCGACGCAGTACCCGCCGGGGAAGCAGAGGAAGAGGAAGACCTCCACTCCGTTGGAAGGACCAAGTGGAGAAGGACCTGGCTTCGCTTGGAATATCCAATTGGCGCCACGCAGCGAAAAGAAGAAACGACTGGCGCGCTGTTGTTAACTCGGCTATAATCGCGTAAGCGGTGTCTACGCCAATTAAGAAGAAGAAGATTTAGTAAGTCACAAACACACGACACAATACTTTTTTAATTTTATTGAAATTTGCTGCTTTTAGATTTTTAGGAATATTAAAGAATTATAGTATAGATGCACAGCAAAGAGTCGTTAACATTTCAAGTGACATTTTTCCATAGACAATTTTTTTTGAGTGAATACTGAAAAATATTTACACTATAACTATCAAACTACACCTGTCGCTTTTTTTTTTTTTTGACGATGACCATGGTTAGGAAAAGAAGAAGAACTACATCTGTCATCGAGAAAATAAAGAATTCAAACAACTATAATATAGTTATAGTGAAGCTATATATCCCTCAACTCCTTAAAATGCATTGTCCGTTTTGTAAAAAGTGGATGGAACGGCAGAAAAAAAATAATAATTGTCCAGATTGTATTAAATTATTATTAAGATGCGACGAATGCTACAACATAATCGCTGTTACCTTCAGAATTTGTACCATGTGAGGTAAGAATGTAGAACGAATAATACGCGTGAACAGGGCAAAAGTACAAAAAAATATATTAAAGCAAAAGCTGCTATCTAAACCAAAACACGTTTCTACAATGCCATCTTCATCATCTGAGAAGACATTCTGTGAATTAAATTTATCGGCCGAAGACATACAGGACATTCAAGTTATTGAAGACAGCCAAAAGCCCAACATCAAGAATGTTCTGGTAGATATTGATGTTATTGAAGACAGCCAGCAGCTCAACATTGATAATGTTCTGATCGAATCAGATTTGTCCGAGTCGCCTAGTACTTCCACCATATTATCATGTCCTGGCGAGCCAAGTGGTTCCCAAGTAGATGGAGCCAAGTTGATGGAAATAAAGAGTTACTAATACACGTTGACATTAAGGATCCAAATGCACATATTATATACATATTAAGTCATTTATTTATATTTATACACTTCATATACAAAAATTTAAAATTTTCTTGGATGTGCTCGTTTCTGGACTGTGAACATGATAAACAAATCTTTGCTTAAATTAAATACAACACAGTTATGATCATATATAGTTAATTAATATAGTGCTTTCTGGTAGACAATATTTTTAGTTTTTTTTCGGTGCGTAAATAAATAAGGATGTTGGTTTTCCGACACGCGAACACGCAACGTATAATTGTCCATGTGCGAAACAGGGAAACTCTAAGTTTATTCCGCAAACTTGCAACGATTGGCCTTGCGATTTATTTATGGTCATCGCAAACGCCAGACGCACGGGAAATTGCAACCTCTTAAAATCAAATGGCAAATCCGTCGGAATCATAGGTATTCGTGGGATTAAGACATCCTCTCCTTTGTATTTTCCTTTGATTATTTTAGCTTCGGTCATGTTATTCATGAGTTTCTTCACAACCAATCTCGTTCCATTGCAAAGTCGAGGTTGATTAATATTACGCAGCATGATGACAACTGACCCTACTTTTAATTTCAAATTATATGGTGGTAGTCCAGGCAAGTCCAATGAATTTAAAAATTCTGTAGGATAGTTGACTATGGGTTTGTAGCCGTGTCAACTGATTTGTACGTAAACAACTCTCCTGGAAGGAAATTCTGAATGGTAGCATTGAGATCATCGACATCTTTGTTTTTTGCTGCCAATATTGCTCGTTCACTTAGCCAATCGTGGTTATTATATTGTTGTTTAATGTCCGGAAAAACACGCTGAATAAGCTCCTTTTTCGATTCTGTAAAGTGACAGAAGTCTGTGGGAAAAGTCATTAATCCGGTCGAGCTGTCAACTGCGACCTTACCATTGCCAATATCCAGCAACTGCTTCGAAAACACAGTCGCAGTTTGATCTTGTTGCAAAAACACTCGCATGTTAGTAGTTAATTGAAGTGTCTTTACGTGCCGCCACAAATTTGATGATTTTAGACATGCGTTTATTTCGTCAGCAACAGTCGATCGAGGAATTACTGGAAAAGTCTGACGAAAATGTTTTGGTTATCACGTAAATCTTTTAACGTCCTATCTAGTGCCTCCAGCGACCTCTTGTGGGCCATTGTGCATTCGTCCCAAATTATCAATTTGCATACTTGGAGAGTCTTCGCCATAGCGCTATTTTTGGCAATGTTGGAAACTGGCGTTTCGTTGATATGCATGTTTAATGGTAATTTTAAGGCTGAATGTGCAGTTCGTCCGCCTTCTAATAAGTTTGCTGCTATCCCAGATGAAGCCAACGCTAGGGCTACCTCATTTTGCGATCGGATCTTTGCTAATAGCAATGAAATTAGGAACGTTTTCCCAGTACGCCCAGGAGAATCAAGAAAGTAAATTCCCCCAGGCCCACTGTTTACAGCTTGTGTTAAACGATCGTACGCAATCCTTTGTTCTTCGTTCAATTGCGGAACAGTTGTGCGAGCTGCTTCGGTCATAGCTTGAGTATCGTACTGGAGTTCTCTTTGCAACTCATGGTTTAATGCATCTTGCATAGCACGATTGGGTGCTGTCAGGCCCAAACACGACAATACTTTATTTGCCATCAACAAACACATATCTTCTGTTATGATCAATGTGTCATTGTAAATCTCTGCCGTAATTTCCAATGTAGGATCCAAAATTTCACAACGCACGCGATGCAACACATCCTCAGACATGTCATCCCTAATTTCATCCACAAATCATTCGGATTTGAGGGGAAACATGTCGATATTATAATCGCAACCAGTGTGCGAATTTGATGCGGCGATGAAGATATCACGGAATCCTTGAGCGTATCATCCCAATGCAAATACATTTTCATATCCTTCAAGTGGTGTTCCTTGTTTACGACGCTGAAAATACTTTGATGATGCGTTCCATGTGTAGTAGCGCGG
This sequence comes from Bactrocera neohumeralis, assembly GCF_024586455.1. Classification (NCBI taxonomy): domain Eukaryota; kingdom Metazoa; phylum Arthropoda; class Insecta; order Diptera; family Tephritidae; genus Bactrocera; species Bactrocera neohumeralis. The sequence continues at coordinate 51,237,921 of NC_065921.1, forward strand.
CATATCAGCATACAGCAAAGTGCGAGCGAATTGATCATTCGCACAAATTGAGAAGAAACGAGAAGGTGGACGTGCCGCTCTATCCACAGCGTTGTTTGGGTTGAAATACACTCGTTGTCCATTTTCTAAATGAACTGCCAAATGCAATACAGTGGGATGTCTTTCATGAATTGCAAACGAAAATATGTGCCAAATAGCCTCATTGCTGCTTACATAGCGACCCATCTGATAGTGAGACACCTCATCTTTTTTGTTTGTTACTGCGAACATGGCCATGTCGCTACCTTTGTTAACATATTTACATATGTACTTTATGGATTTCACAGAGTTACAAAATTCCACGTTGATGTGAGCTTCAAAAGTTTTGGACAATATGGGCGAGAACGGCACAATCCAACGATTGTCTACATGAAAATCTTATCCTTTTATCTTGACATCTACAGATCGTCCACCGTCCCCACTGATCGCCGACGATACAATGGGTAACCATCGATTCCCGAGATGGTTTCAGCAAGCAAGTTTCTCGGGTACCGTTTGGAGCACTTGCCGTCGATCATACAGGGTGAGCTGTTGTTGAAAACTCCGCAAGGTCCATGTATCATGTGTTTAGTTACTATCGTATGCAATTTTGGGTCAACCGTTTCATCAGGAATTTCGGCTGAAATAATGGAATCAATTTCTTCTGGCCTTATTTTGTCAACCAACCAGACTAATATATGAGCATGTGGCAAACCACGCTTTTGCCACTCAACAGAGTACATCCAACAACGTACTTGGCCATACACACGATGCTTTGTAATGAAATTCATTAAAGATTTTAATTTTTGCTTGTAAACTCTGGCTGTGATGTCATGCCTATCAAGTGGTGTTTGGTTGTGTAGCAGTTCTTTTTTTATTTCAATCCATTGTGGGTTACAGGTGAATGTAATAAATAGGTCTGGACGGCCATACTTTCGAACATAAGACATCGCATCTTGAGCGTACTCGTGTATGTGGCGCGGGCTTCCGATGTAAGTGGCCGGTAAAATTGTCATTCTTCCTACATTATTTACATTGCCGTCAGCATTGATTGCATCGCGAAGATGAATGTACTCTTCAGATCGAAGCTGCTGTTGGTTAAGACGGATGTATGTCAATCTTTCAGTCTCAATTTTGACGTACATGTCCACTGCGTACTGATGAAAGAGCCGTTGACACATCAAAATGTGATTTACTTCACCTTCACGGATCATGAGTCTGTATGCATAATAATTCATGGCACTGACTTTTTTGTGTGTATCAGCACCTGGAAGTACATACATATGATAAAAAAATACATTTATATATTGAACATATAAAATATTTTATTTTGTATAATCTAATTACCTGTTGTTGGATTAACCATTTTGATATTAAAATGGTACCCATCTTCTTCCTGCCAGAAAATTAATGGGTATTATAAAGCATCATAAGCTCTATGCGTTTCATATACACGTTTCAATTCATTGTTTCGGCGATGAAGTACAATATCTCTTGATTGCAAATTCTCTCCAACAACGACAATAGCCACTTCATCTATTGTCGGTGAATTAAACCTCCTTGCATGCTCTCCAGCAGGTGTTTTGTCGGCTCTTATTACAATATTATAGCTGTCTGATGGCAGGCAAGTATGCATGAACCCGTCTTGTACTATATGCGTTGCACCAAACGATGTCATTTGGAAGCAATTATTATATTTTTGGATGTTAGCCAAGAAGTGTTTAGACTCACTTTCCATCCCATTAACTAATGAGTGTAACGGTTCAGGTGGTGGAACCAATTGAGGCAATTGTACATTGCCACCAGCACAACATAATCCTGCAGGTTCACTACAGTACTTTAATGCTTTACAATGTTGACAAATGATTGACATTTCTCCAATCGTCACAGATTTGTCGGCACTATAATCAAATTCCGGATTGTAGGAAAATGCTCCTCGTTCGAGGTTTACAGGAGCATTGCGTCTGCGGAATCGATTAAATTCGTTATCCCGTGCTCGCTGCTGTTGTGATCGATGTGCACGAACTCGTTCCATTCTCCCCTTATCCACTTGATAGTTATTTACTCTTGAACGTAATTCTCCCATACTTGTTAACAGTCGTACAATTATCAGCATCTCGCTGGTCATTAGTGCGGTTGGAGCGTAAAGTAGCTTGTTGCACATTTACACGACTTCGACGACCTATGTCAGGTCGTTTTCTTTTCCTCGGCATTGTAAGCAGCGAGAAGAAAATCACTTTTAGCAGTATTTCAATATTTATCCAATTAAATGTTTCTTTTTTTTTAACATGAGATGACAAAACCAAGGATGTTAAAGTAGGAGCGCAGCAAAAAGTCTCTAAATGTATGTACAAAACAATGTAACGTTCGGATACACGTGCTTTTTACATGAGATGACAAAACAATGGAACGTTCGGATACACTTATTACTTTCTTATTTCTACAATTAAATGTTTCTTTTTTTAACATGAGATGACAAAACCAAGGATGTTAAAGTAGGAGGGCAGCAAAAAGTCTCTAAATTTATGGACAAAACAATGTAACGTTCGGATACACGTGCTTTTTACATGAGATGACAAAACAATGGAACGTTCGGATACACTTATTACCTTCTTATTTCTCCAATTAAATGTTTCTTTTTTTTAACATGAGATGACAAAACCAAGGATGTTAAAGTAGGAGCGCAGCAAAAAGTCTCTAAATTTATGGACAAAACAATGTAACGTTCGGATACACGTGCTTTTTACATGAGATGACAAAACAATGGAACGTTCGGATACACTTATTACAGGGCATCTCGACAGGATAGAATTCATAGAATACTAACTGTTATTGCCATTGCCATAGGTTCGAGATGATGTAGCGTATGCTTTGAGCTCTTGAAAAATTTATTTTATCATTTGCGAAATGCCGTCGGGTAGGTAGCTGATGTAGGGCACGTTTTGAGCTCTTGAACTCCTTAAATCTTTTGTGTGGAACATAAAAAAAGGATAAATATCCTTTTGTTTACAAATGTATTTTTGGAAAAAATAAGATAATAACAAAGGATAAAGATCCTTTTTTTACAAATGTATTTCTGGAAAAAATAAGAATTTATATTTTTGGACTACTATATAATAATTGTGCCATAACTTTTATATACCAATTAAAATAATAAATTTAAAATGAGAAATGATATTTTGATTTATGCTTGTATAAGTTTATTAAATCTAATTTTCAAATAAAAGAAAACTGCGCTGTTAAACTGCTGAAGAGACAGCTTCTAGCTTACCATATATGGCAAACTATGTAGTATTCTATATCTAGTAAGCAATGAGCAATGTGGAGTTTGCACAGGCAGAGATGCCCCGTTATTATAATAAAAGTATTTTTGAGAGTTGGTAACACTGTAAGGTTGGCACCATCAAACATGTCAACACATTAATTATATTTATATATTTTGAAATTTAAATACACGATGTTATGAGCAAAGTTGATATTATGTTGTCGATTCAAAAGTCTTGTTTTAATGCGTTCTTCAATTCGAGTGGAACTGAGAGTACAAATACCGTCAAATGTTTGACAGCAAGTAAGTGGTCAACTTTTACATGGGAAAATGGAATTGTCGTTTTACTCTATCTTACTCGTAAGTTTTCCTTATTTGCTCACCGTTTAGACCTACCCTGGACTACGACAAACGTTTTAAAACCAAAGTCAGCTCAATCGGCCCAGCCGTTCTCGAGTTTTAATCAGACTAACGAACAACAATTCATTTTTATTTATATAGATTATTTATATAAATGTAGATTATTTGCCCTAGTTGTCCATTTTTTATTTTCTCACACATTTCAGCCGATTTTTGTATAGAAATTTGACCGGCGTAGAAGCAAAATGCGAAACAATCATACGTACATATATTATGTCGTTTGCACATTTGTATGTATGTTTGCGAAAGCAAATGTTCTACAAAAGCATATTTCTATACTTAAACAAAATTATTAGAACCATCGTATGTTTCTTATGTACATGCATAATCAAACCATACTTAAGTCAGCATATTATCACAGCAATATACATTATATACATATACATAATATTGCTGTGATAAATTTAATTTCTATTAGTAAGAAAAATATTTATTTGTATAGTATACGATGTTAAAAGGCATACATCTTCTATCGTATTTTGTGTATCTGCACATGCTCATATGAGTGTATGTATACGCATGTGCGCGTTCAGAAATTTTACATCACTTATCAATATACGTATTACATGTGCGCGCATTGACTTGTTCATACATTCATATATACTTATATGCACATATATTTGCATACATTGCCGAGTAATACACAAGCATACAAACGTACATTTGCGTACACATAGGCGAAGCTGCTACAGCGGCAAGGGGTGACAATCGGCGGCCATTACTTTACTTATGCCATAGAACTTCTTTGCTACGAATATGAAAATGACAACGAAATAATGCAAATATGCATATTTCTAAATGTCATTAATTTCTTTGAAAAAATGAATGATCCTGAGAAGTATAGTCTAAACTTTTCAACGGCCAACGCAGAGCGTTTCAACCAAAAGGAATTCATTCATTAAAATCACCACTCAGAAGTCGTTTTATCCGTTGTAAGCGAATGATTTTCGAAGAAACATCATTTCTAATATGCCACAAGACAAAATTAGAAATGAACTTCTTAACCTCACGCTGTCAGATAAAACGAAAATACTTCGTCATCGTGGGTCGATTTCCAAAAAATGTAAATGAAGACCGTACTTCACAGGATCATTTCTGTAGTGAAGTATAGTCTTAATTTTTCAAAGACCAACGCAGGGTATTTCAACAAAAGGTCACATAAAGTAGTTGAGAATTCGCAGAAATGAAAGACAAAGGAAAGAAAAAGCAGTATAACTTCAATAATGCACTAGAATACAAACATACATATGCGCAGCAGCAGCAAAGAAAGAGTTAACAATCGGCGATCCATTGTATATTTCTTTCATGCATAACCAAACCATAATTAGGACAACGCAATACAAGTGTCAATGGTGGTCTAGGTGGTAAGCGCTTCAAAAGTTACGACGAGCACGTAGGTACGTACATAGGTTCGAATCCCAACAGAATTTATTTTTAATTGAATAAGTCACCAACCAAAAATTGAAACATTGTTCTACAAAAACAACAACAGCATAAGCATGGCAACATTGTGTTGTTGGTAGAAAAGCCGAGCTGTGCCGAAAGAAACGAACAAACGATCGCCGATTGTCACCGCTTCGCTTGCTGCTCGAACATCTTGTTGCGTAGATTCATATTGAGCAAGGTTGTGCAACCTGAATCTATCGCAACCTTTTCCGAACTCGTATAAGAAGTATAACTTCAAAAACATAATTATCAATAAAAGTAAAAATATATGTTGACCTTTTTCATAATATTTACGAAATTTATGTAAAATTGATTTTGTTTTAACCTTTTCGTGTTTGAGTTGCTTACAAAATAGAAAATAACTACAATCGATTAATATCTGTGAGTATCTCTATTCAGTATATTCAAACTGGCAGACAAGAGTTCTTTCTGGTTTTGTGACCTGCTAATTACCAGGTCTCAAGTTTGAGTCAATATTTTGAGACTAAAGCTAGAGACTGTTTAGTGAATAGTAACTAGTCACAAATTGATATTTTACCTCAATATGTCTCAAATAGAGACTAGAGACTGGTTACAGAATCCCGCTATATATGTATGTTTAATATGCAAACACTTGAATGGAGGAGGTTCTCCTGATTAAGAAATATATTATATAAACTTCCTTTCAAACTAGTTTTCGAATGCAAATTAATGCATGTGAAATAGCATTGTTAATCACACTTTGCACACATTTTTCACTTACACTAAATGTTATAATATAAATTTTCAAATAATAATGCTGACTGAATAATTTTAAATTAAGCACTTTCTATTTACAATTCATACAAAGACCTTAACACCATTTACATACATACCTACATACATATGTATTTTACCCGCAACTTCTTTGTTATTATTGATGTTGTTGTTTTTTGAGATGCACGATTTAATTTATATTAACTTTGGTTGCAGTCCCAAAAAACTTAAGGAGATTCATAACTTATTAGTGCATAATATATAAAATTTTTCCATTATAAAAAATTCGGCTGGGATTTAGAATAGCATCCCCGGATTTCGGGAATAAAATGGGTATCACTGGAAAGGTGACGTTCTCCAGATCACGAAAATATATATATATAGTTGCCGCTGACTTATAGTTTTATAGATATTTGCATTTAAAGTTGAAAAATTGACAACTTTTACATTGATAATTTGTATATTGTGAGTAACTTTTTCACTTATATTATGCACTTTTCACGTACTAGCACTTCACTATAACGTTTCTGCATATTAATTTTTTTTAATATTTGTTGCAATAAAGCTTTATTTTAATTATTTTATTTTGGTTACAATTCTCTGCATTTGCACATTAAGAAAAGGGGTGACATGGTTATTTTTTTTTTGAAGCGCGGCGCGCATTTTATATTTAACATAAGTATTATTACACGCACAATAGCAATAAGTGTTCCGTGTTGTCAAATATAAGTAGTATCTGATAAGAAGGATAGAGGAGAAGGGAAAGTCCCATTCACCGTAGGAAAAGAGCCATTCACAGTCCTTAACCTACCCCTCAAGTGTACGTTCACAATAGAAACATCATGGCCACGTCTGGTGAATTAGGGTTGCAGAAAGCGAAAATGCTATAATATTAAATTATAAATTTATAGTACTTTATTTGTTCATTTATAAATACTATTTTCAATTTTTGTTATAGAGTAAAGTTTATAGCTGTTATCCAAAAAATTTATTATACCTTCATGATATAGTATATGTAAGATAAATCAAGAGATAATTATAATAGCCATGTTTCCTATATTTTAAGTATAAATTTTTGGAATCACAAACTACATACACGTTTTATATATCAGAATTTAGCTATACGCCGGCGATCAGGAATCCTACTCGTTCCCAAATGGAGTGTTTGACCATCCTTACAGATTTACCATATTATTTTTTAGTTCTAAGCTAAGTTTTTAAATAAAAATGATTCTTAAAGGAACTATTTTTTGAATTTGCAATGTCTTTATAGTAGTAAAAAGGAGTTTAAATTAGCTTACGCAACACTATTTTGCCATGCTCAATAGCAGTACTGGCATAATATTTGAAAATATTCAAACGGACGAACGGTGCATTTTAAAAGTAAGTAATTTAAGTTTTAATATAATTATTACATTATTATTATTTTCACAGATCAATTTCTTTCCCGTTCCCGTTCATATCGATCGACAGGTTAGTATTCTATAGAATTATAAATAAATTATAGCCAAATACTAATTGAAACTTTTTTACAGAAGGAAAATGCCTCGCAAGTGCGTGTTGGAATGTAAAGGCTCGTTACGCCTGCATAAATTTCCTGGGGAGCGAGAATATTTAATTTTATTTTCTTATTTATATATCTAATCACTAAATGGTATTGCACAATTTTTTGATCATACGTTATTTTGCATATTGGGTTCAATACAGTGAAAAATTCATTAACGAATAAAGGTGAACACGTATAAGAATCAAGGGGATTGTACTAGTGTATTTTGAATATGGTCATCAAATGTCAATGGAAAAAATAACGAATTCAAGGCTGTTTTCTCAGTTAGGTTAATAGCATCTGTCAGTTCTAGTGAAAAAGAAGCGCTTTACCGAAAGAAGGGATCTTGGTTAAGTTTAAGTTCATCTCTATTATATTTTTTTGGGATTGTGAATGCATGCATACTTCCTATCACATTTATAATATTATTATATTGATTTATAACATTAAATGAATGATGGATATGAATGTGTGTACTGCAGTCCTCGTATTCCGGGTTTATTAGGAATATTTAATAACACTAGTCTACAGGCAATATGCAACTGATTGGCTATTGGTGTTTTTATATTAAATTAGGTGTACTTATAATCAATTCATATTTAAAAATTCCGTACCACGTAAGATTTTTAAGAATTTCAAAATTATTTTTTTTACGTAGTATTAAGTAAATTTTTTGTTCTACTTGCGCCAAATCCATATATACTTTGAGTTATTTGTTAGTCGAGAGTATTTATGATATTTCTCGTATGTCTTATCTGTATTCTTTCTTGTCTATCAATTTAAAACTTGAAGGTAGTTGTATATTTATTGCGATAGCCGTGGAAAGTGAGATTTTTTGATTAAAATGTCTAAAGTACGAAAACGTGGTAGTAATATGTACATCGACTGATTCATTTTGTTATGTTTGTGGCTTGTATACACCTAAATCTCATGCCAGATTAATAACTAAAGTGACTGAATTAGCATATCTCAAGTATTTTGGTTTTCCTATAGTGAATCAAGATCGAAATTAATGGGTTGCAGAATGTCACTAAAAATTCATTTTTTACATTCACATTTGAGTTTTTTTCCACAAAATTTGGGTTCCGTCAGTGATGAACAGGGAGAGAGGTTCCACCAAGATATTTTAACAATGGAACAGAGATATCAAGGCCGCTGGGATCCTGCAATGATGGTGGATTATTGTTGGTTCCTAATAAGAGAAAGTAATAGAGAATACACGAAAAAATCGCCATTTGCAAAAAGGAAATCTACAAAACAGGTTCAATAGTTATATGTAATTATTACACGATATAATAAACGTCTTACATAAAGTAAAAACTTTGTTTTATTTTTAAATTTTATCAGTATATTAGTCAACAGGGCATTTTTCAAATATTTCTTCAAAGAGACTTTTTTTGATGTAACTGGAAAACTGTACATACGTGATGTTTTTTTTACCTTCTAATTCAAACTTAGGAACCTTCAAAGATAACGATGCACGCATAGCCAAGACAGTTGCATTTTTTCGCTTCTTATTTGTAGACTTGTGTAATAATATTAATAATATAATATTATAGATATTCCGTTTGAATTAATAATTAAATGTTGAAAATAGTAAAAAAAAATATGAGTGTATAAAGAAACACTTATAAGCTTCAGTCTTTAAGGGGCACATATTGAGTGACCATAAAAAAATATCTACGCTACCGGGGTTTTTTCGGATTTAGAATTAAACAAGAAGTTATTGAAGAGCAGAGTTTACGATAATTTATTAATTGTGTATTTCGCGTATAAAATTTCATATGCTAATTTTATTGACATCCTATTTTGCGAATTCATAATTAATTTTGAATATATTTTTTATTTAATTATAGTATATGAAAATGAAATCAGATGTGCCCCTTGATAATAAAAATTTCAATTTGAAGCACAAATAATATAATACACACTATGAGTAATAAATATAATATAAAACTGCTGTGGTCAAATATTAATTAATATATTGTAACTGTGTATATTTGATTTCATAATTTTTTAACAAAAATTAAGCCGACCGACATACAGTGGGAGTGTCTCTTAATTACCTCCCCTGTGGATCTACTTGTACAAACAGTACCCGTATATACTTTTTATTTACAAATATTTGTTGAAACTGCTTTTATTTCTTGATATTAATCATAATACTTTTGCGCTGCTTAATTTTTTTGTACAGTTGGCTTGGTATTTGTACGATGATTTTTTACAAGTAATTGTTTTATGCTTATTATTTAAATATCTTTAATTATTAGTTTATTACTTTATAATAATATACTAACAATATTAATTTTTTATTGTATGTTAATATATTTGTTATTTATTTTTGCTTTTTAGGCGGAGGAAATGGATGCACCTTCTTGGTGTATCCGATTTCAATAATACAAATTTGTATGCCTGCGTTAGGCATTTCTCGCTGCACCACCAAAATAAGTTAAGGTTAAAAATTTGTTAATGCCGAAAGTGGCGATAGTTTCGGACTGTGGTAGTTTATTTAAAGGTAGTTTTTGCGAACCTGACGAACAGGACAATGTAAATACTTTAGGTCCTATAGAGTCTATTTCCACCACTTTCGGTGACGAGGTAAGAGACTGTACTTCATGTTCACATGAAGTACATGAGAAGGTGTCCCTTCATTACAATATATTCCTCACCATTCGGAAGTTTAAATAATAGGGCGATAAACAGCAAAACGCAAACAGATGCGTACCTACATAAGTGAAAGGACACCTAGGAAAAGAAAATTTGTTAGCGAAATAGATAGCTTAAAAAAAATAAATATAAATTTAGAAAATGAGGTGCAAGATTTAAAAAAACAATTAGAAGACAAGGAAAGAGAAATTGAGGCCCTAAAAAGAAACAGTTTGTCTATTGAAAATAGTGAGAATAGGCAAATTGTTGAGCTATGTAGCAAATTGCCTCCACATATTGCTGCATGTGTGAGGAATAGTTTGTCTAATAATAGCCGTAAGCTTCACGGTAATAGATACGATAGGGAATTAAAAACCATAGCTCTGGGGGTTCACTTCTTGTCACCTCTAGCATATATATATTTACAGCCCTATTTTAATTGGCCATCACCAAGAACTTTGTCCAAATTTAGCATAAAAACTCTGGAACTTCGAAGCCGTGGCTTTACGAGTGACCAGAAATACGTGTCAATTTGCTGCGATGAAATGTCTTTGAAGACCCATTTGCAGTATGATAGATATAAGCATTTATTTGTAGGTCTGGAGGATTATGGTGATGAAAATCGTACCTCCAGAATTGCTTCAAGTGTTTTAACACTTATGGTTCAAGGCATAGGTGGGGAGCCTTGGTCTCAACCACTTGCTTATTTTTTTGTGCATAAATCATGCAAAGGAGATATTTTAAAACAGTATGTTTTTGAAGTTGTGACACAACTTCAGGGGATAGGTCTTCACCCCTGCCATTTTGTGTGTGACCAAGGGTAAATTATTTTTCATTTTGCCCAGGTTGTAGGAGTGACAGAAGATAGGAAATCGTATTTTTTTACGATTCTCCACATCTCGTAAAAAATGCGCGAAATTGTTTGCAAAATAGCAAGAACGTAGTTAGTTTTAATGGACGTCTTGTGAAATGGAGTGATATAATTCACTTCAATGAGCAAGACGCTCAACAAAGTATTAGGTGTGCGCCTAAAATAACTTCGGCTCATCTTAGGCCCTCAACTTTTGAAAAAATGAGTGTGCATTTAGCTACACAGGTTTTCAGCAACACGGTTGCTAGTGCAATGTTCGCATTATATAGCTCCGGGAAATTGAATATTTCTAAGTCTCCAACTTTCCTTAATACCGCCGAATTTGTTCTTTTTTTTTTTGATAAAATTTTTAATATATTTAATAGTAGTACGAGCCCTACGAGAATTTAATGATCCTTTTTTCGGTAGTATGGAACAAATTAACTTTCTCTTAGATGCCGAGAATTTTTTTAAATCATTGAAAGTCAATGACAGTTTATTGCGAACCTTTGCCTAGGGAAGAATGAGAAAGCTTTCAGTTCTAGCGCCCTTCAAAGCGTTTCCAATGACGCTTTGATTAATGATATTTCTTGGCAACCTTTCAAAGTTTGCCAAGACCACCCTTAGAACCACTTCAAAATATTGAAATCGCGGAATTTGATTTGAGTGAAAGTTTTTTCCTTAAACAAAATTCATTTGTTTATTTTTGCGGCTATATGTATTCAAAGTTTTTAAAACTTCATAGTTGTATGAGTCCGATACATCATTTCGAAGAAGAAACTGATTCTCGTTTTCTTTTTTCTATGGAAAAAGAATATGACGACTGCAGTCTGGTCAAACCACCTGCAGACTTTATAAACTTCGTCGAAAAATTATAGGAAATATTTTGCGAGAATTTTGATTCTTGCTGTCATGTCCGTGGATTTTCAAAATGTTTTTTTGAAAAAATGTGACACATAGAGCCGTTTTATTGCTGTGCTAATTCTCAGCCAGACGTTTTTAAATGCCTTTTCATTAGGATAAGAACGTATTTTTGAATAAAAATTTATAATAAACAGACGAGCACAACTGCTTTCAAGCATGTGAAATTTTTATGTGGTGCACACATGTAAAATTTGTCTGAAGTCCTTTGTCCGGGTGTTTGTCTGAAAAAAATATTGATTGGTTGTCTGAGTTTTAATTTATTAACATAATTTAATTTTGATATTTTGAAGTGCTCAATTAAATATTACGATAGGAATGCACACTGGTATATTCTTGCTATTAGGCACATTCCGCATTTTTTATTGATAGGACCCTCCCCATCCCACCACATATCATTTGAAATTTTTCAGGCTTTTGTTAGATCTCCACTGTTGGCATACATATTAAATATTATTATATATATGTACATGTACATATTTATTATATAGTATTTTTCTAAAATGAATTGTTTTTGTTACTTTTAATTTATTTTCGTAAATATTCGTTACTTAGTTTTAAGGTATATGGGTGAAAATAGGCCTCCGGGGGAACTGAACACCCAAAAAAAATCGGTAACGCGCCTAGTTGCATACCTCATGGTGGTGTGGAAAATGCAATATAGGCACAAAAATATGTAAAAAAAAACACAATAAATAAAATATACTGAAATAAAACATTTTGTTATAATTTATTTTTTATTTGGGCTTATAATTATAAAAGCATTAGAAAAAGGGTCCGCCAGTTTTGCTTTTCACAAAGTAAAACTAAATAATGAATAACGAAAACAAAAGTAATTAAAAATAACTGCGATAAGTTATATATTTTCATATTTAAAAAAGTACTAACACCTACGTGACGTTGTTTATACAAATACACCGATTGTTCGAAATATTTTCCATTTGAAATTAACTCAACTCAAATTCCTTAATTTTTAATAGCGGTTCATTATTAACCAAATTACATTTACTTGTTTTTTAAAGCTTAATTATCAATTTCCACTTCGTTCATAATCAAACATAATTCACTAGATGTAAAGACGAATTGTAGTTCGCGCAGATGCAAATGTTTCTTTTTAAATCGCTGCTTGGCCACCAACCCCACCAACTTTCATTTGATGAGTGTTTTTATTATTTTCTTGGCTGTTGTTAGCGTTGTTGCCATTATAGTAGTTTTATGTAAACATACGTAGCTCTTCCCGATGTTCTATCCATTTTGGTGGAGCTGGTTCCTCCCACTCTCCCAATTCGGCAGATTAATAAGGCGCAGCACGACATGGTCGCAATTTCCATGGTATTTGCTCTTCTATGGAGGTTAATTGTACATCCGAACGGCATCGGTACGTTTCATATGTAGCTCACCAATAGGTTGTCCAGGACAGATAAGCTCAGTGAACTTGGCTTTCAACAGGAAGGTTGGACGTCGGTATCGCTACCATTTTTCATCTTTGTGCATAACACGATGGATCCATTCCACTAATTCGCTCATCTGGTAACGCTTTGGTCTGCAAGGTGGGTGTTGAGTGTTTAGCATTATGTACATAAATTCAATTTTGCTCAAAACCTACCCAACAGCTTGATAAACCTGACCAGTAGTATCGGGATCCTTAGCGCAATTGGCAATAGCTTGTGCAACATCCGTATGTACTCACCGTAGTATTTGATCTTCAAAAAGTTGCTTCCACCCTCAAGCACAAAGCTCATTGGTTTGGGACTACCGTTTAAAGCAAAGAAATAATCAAACGTTCTACACTAGCTTCTCTGCTGATTCTATAAAAAAAATTAAAAATACATAGTAAATCTTTTGAAATAAAGTTTAATTTTAGCTTACCTAGCAATGCGACGGCAAAAATATAAATATGGCTGTGAATGAGCATAATCTGGACCCCACTATTTGGCATGGTTGCTTATTTGTTCGTAACATTTTTCTGTGGTGAGCATTTATTAATTTGTGGTAAGTTAAAAAGAGGCATAAATAAAAAACTTAATTTTTCATGTATTTGCTCATATTGTTCTCATCTTTAAGAATATATGTTAAAATAAAACGATTTTCTTTTGAAAATATATTAAAGTTATATATTTAACCATTACTTTTGGGACAACTTTTCCATAAATTTTAAGAAAATAACACAATGCAACTATTTTCCGGTTAAAAGTCGGCCATCTTGGATTCCAATAGAAACTCAACCCCGGACTCCCCTTGACGTTTCTACAGTGGCACCACTCAGCTGTGCCTTTGTTTACATAACATCAGCTGATAGTGACCTTACTCCTCCTCTACCGTGCTTCAAATGGCGATTTAATTTTTAACAGTTTCATTGTCAATAGGAGCGTCTCATTCTTACACACTCAAAAATTATGTATGATGAATGTTGCTCCTCTTACAACATAATTTTCCATTTCAAAACAAAAAGTTACATATGGATATGTAATAGTATAAGCGGTGAAACTTTACAAATGTAGTAGTGAATTGGTTACTCCCGTCTTGTAGGGAAGTTTACGAACCGCCGTATACTTGGCGAATAAATTGATCATTTCCATAAGTTAATGTATGGAACAATCGGGAATTAATTTGGGAAATTTCGGGAAAGCGTTTTTATAATTTGGGAACGAACAGTGAATTAAGAATCATTAAAAACATATTCAACCGTATACTTGGCGAATTTTTGAGGGAATGGCGAAACAGACGTAAAAACATTTGGGAATTATCAGGAAATATTTTTTTTAATTTGGGAAAGCGATGTTATAATAGTAATTATGTATTTAAAAATCTGACTCTGGGTCACGTGATGGACTCAACCCTCCTCTCGCTCTAATGATTAGTAGGGGTATTCAAAGAGGATTTAGGTTATGGAATTTTGTCATAACACTTCAATGCCCATAATAAAAACAAATCAGGAAGTATTTGACAGGTTTAGAATTAGAGAATTATAGTCATTCACAATAAATTTACCGAATCTTCTTTTTCTTCTTAATTGGCGTAGACACCGCTTACGCGATTATAGCCAGCTGCGGGAGTGGAAAGTCTTGGAAGACTATACTGGTAGCGATCACCAATACATATCCTACCTCGTAGGTCCAGAAAAAAACCCAGCAACGACGAAAAGAAGAGGAACACGTAAATGGAACGCTTCCAAGCTAGACTCAGGAAAGCTCCTTGCGGCCATAGATGAAAACCCACCAAAATGCCACGCAAATAGCACAGCCAGGTTGATTGTCCAAGCAACTCTGAGCACCATTACTGAGGCATGTAAAGTAGCAATGCCCAAAATAAAAGGCGGACATCCAAAGAAAGCAGTTTACTGGTGGACCCACGAAATCCGAAATCTTAGGCAAACTTGTATGTGCAAAATACGACGATACACAAGAGCTAGAAGAAGAGGAAGAAATGGAATGGAAGAGCACAGGGAATATAAAGCTGCGAAAACTGAGCTGAAAGACGCTATAACAAAGACAAAGAAAGATAAATGGGAAGAGCTACGTAACGATATAAACAAAAATCCGTGGGGTCTCGGATACAAGATCGTAATGAAAAAACTCGGAGCAAAACAGTCTACCCCTGAGTTAAACGCCGCAGCTATGGAGAACATCATAAACACTCTGTTCCCAACCCATGATCTGGGAAGAGACCCACCAGAACATACACAAGAGAGCTCATGTCCGCCTTTCACCTTGGAGGAAATGAACACGGCAGCAAACACTTTAAAGATCAGAAAAGCCCCTGGGCCTGATGGGATACCAGCGGAAGTGTTAAAGCTAATCGCTATGGAACGACCGCACTTACTGCTATCCATGTATAATGCATGTTTGAACGAGGGTATTTCCCCAGAAATATGGAAGAGGCAGCATCTGACCCTAATAAGCAAAGGCAAAGGAGACCCAGGAACACCATCAGCATACCGACCTTTACGCATGCTAGATACAGCAGGAAAGCTATTAGAAAGACTGTTGAAACCCCGCATTATAGCCGCCATAAACGATGCTGGAGGCCTTTCAGAGCGACAACATGGCTTCAGACCAGGCAGGTCCACCATCGGAGCTGTGGAAGACGTCGTGCGCAGCGTGGAGGAAGCTCATCGAAAGAACAACTTCTCGAGGCCAATAGTCCTCCTCGCAACAATCGACATACGAAATGCTTTCAATAGCGCAAAATGGGAAAATATGATCGGCGCACTAGAAAGTCGCTTCAAAACGCCCCTCTACTTGATGAAAATGGTACGAAGCTATCTTAAAGACAGGAAACTACTATACGATACGAGCGATGGCCCGCAAAGTAAGGAAATAACCTCTGGAGCAGCGCAGGGATCAATACTTGGACCAGATCTATGGAATGCCAGCTACGATGGAATCTTAAACGTTGAAATGCCTGACGATTGCTACCTCGTTGGCTATGCAGACGATATCGCCGCCGTCATAACCGCGCGTAATACCGATATGGCCAGGCGTCGACTGACACAAGTTATGATACGAACACAGACATGGTTGGACTCACACGGCCTCAGCCTAGCTGCTGAAAAAACAGAACTGATCCTGCTCACTAGGAAACATATCCCGCTGGAGGTTAACATGCAAGTTCATTCAGAAACTATTAAAACGACGAAAACCCTAAAATACCTTGGAATAAGAATGGACAACAAATTGACGTACTGGACTCAAATCCAACATGCTGCAAAAAGTCAGCAAATATAACCATGGCGCTATTAAGACTCATGGCAAACATCGGAGGCCCACTTGCAAGTAGGAGGAAATTGCTTATGGACACAACACAGTCAGTGCTACTATACGGTAGCGAAATATGGGCCGATACATTAAATGTAGAACATAGACGGAAAGTGCTTGCTAAAGTGCAGAGAACAGCAGCCTTGAGAGTCGCCTCGGCGTACCGCACTGTATCCGAATCCGCAGTGCTAGTGATAAGCAGCGTCATCCCAATAGACCTTCTCGAAAAGGAGAGAAGACAACTCTGGCTATGGAAGAAAGACGGAATAGAAATACACATGGCCACAAGACAACAGGCGAGGAAGCAAACTCTCGAACTCTGGCAATATCGGTGGACAAGGGAGAGCAAAGGAAGATGGACCGCAAAACTGATTAAAGAAAAAGAGAAGTGGCGCAGTAGAAAACACGGCGAGGTAAATTACTATATAACACAGATGCTGTCCGGTCACGGGTATTTCCGAAAATACCTATACAACGTGGGAAAAGCAGAAAGCCCAGCATGTATTTACGGAGACGAACCACTAGACGATGCAAACCATACCATTTTCAAGTGCCACCGGTGGAATGAAGCACGGAGGACTGTACAAAACAAACTCGGAGAACTAAGTGCGGAAAATCTCTTATAAAAAATGATATCTAGCAGCGAAAACTGGAAAATAATTGCCTCGTACGTGGAACATGTTCTACGCAGTAAGAAAAGAGACATGGACGCAGATTTCCAATAGAAGACGAGCCAAATAGCTTGATGCTGGCTACAAAATCGTAGGCATCCCTGGACGCAGGGAAAGTAGAAATAGACCTGTAATGGGTCCATCTTGGAAACCTTGGGTAGGGCAAATCATTCCATGATAGAAGGGGGGAGTGTTTTAGTGGGTACACCACTCACGTAGGAGGACGATCCCTATATATATATAAAAAAAAAAAAACATTATAGCCGAGTTAACAACAGCGCGCCAGTCGTTTCTTCTTTTCGCTGCGTGGCGCCAATTGGATATTCCAAGCGAAGCCAGGTCCTTCTCCACTTGGTCCTTCCAACGGAGTGGAGGTCTTCCTCTTCCTCTGCTTCCCCCGGCGGGTACTGCGTCGAATACTTTCAGAGCTGGAGTGTTTTCATCCATCCGGACAACATGACCTAACCAGCGTAGCCGCTGTCTTTTAATTCGCTGAACTATGTCAATGTCGTCATATATCTCGTACAGCTCATCGTTCCATCGGATGCGATATTCGCCGTGGCCAATGCGCAAAGGACCATAAATCTTTCGCAGAATTTTTCTCTCGAAAACTCGTAACGTCGACTCATCGGTTGCTGTCATCGCCCAAGCCTCTGCACCATATAGCAGGACGGGAATCATGAGCGACTAATAGAGTTTAGCTTTTGTTCGTCGAGAGAGGACTTTACTTTTCAATTGCCTACTCAGTCCGAAGTAGCACCTGTTGGCAAGAGCAATCCTGCGTTGGATTCCCAGGCTGACATTGTTGGTGGTGTTAATACTGGTTCCTAAATAGACGAAATTATCTACAACTTCAAAGTTATGACTGTCAACAGTGACGTGAGAGCCAAGTCGCGAGTGCGACGACTGTTTGTTTGATGACAGGAGATATTTCGTTTTGCCCTCGTTCACTGCCAGACCCATTTTCTGTGCTTCCTTGTCCAGCCTGGAGAATACAGAACAAACGGCGCGGGTGTTGAGGCCGATGATATCAATATCGTCGGCATACGCCAGCAGCTGTACACTCTTATAGAAGATGGTACCTTCTCTGTTTAGTTCTGCAGCTCGAACTATTTTCTCCAGAAGCAGGTTGAAGAAGTCGCAGGCTACTACTCCTGTGTCCAATGCACACTTCCTGACCAAGGACCGAAGTGGCTGTTTACTGACACGCGCCGGAGCTGATACCTCGGCAGAGTCAAGCGAAATCGCTGGCGAAAAGTTCAAGGGACTCCCAGTATGCTGCGTCGCGTACCGGTCAGGTAGATTTAATCAGCCGCACCTGACATGGTGAACAGACGCTGACCAGGAAGCCGCCCATTATGGGTCCGTCGCGCCTGGATTTTTTTATTACACAACATGCCCTTGCATGTTGCGGAAGACACATACTTCAAAGGGGCGGTGTCGATTCGCCCACTGTCGCAGGAGTTTCAACGGTCTTGCTGGCTTTTATATCGCAATCTCCACTCCCGCCGCTTCTCGTCGTTTAAACTTATTTCGCCACTAACCTGCTACTAGAGGCCGTCCGGCTATCCGCGACTTGCCGACCCCCTCTGTCGCTTGAAGCTTAACGACGGTGACTATGCCCACTGGAACAAAATCTCATTTTTCTCGTGTCACCTAATAGGAAATATCGCGGACGAACAATTTTCCGCTTGTTTGTCGCATAGTGAATACTGTTCGAAAAACGAACGCTAAATGGATTTGTATGTCGCGTATGGCGAAACGATTTCATACAGATCGAACGCACATATGTGTCGTGTATTGCCCCTTATAGCCTAGATTTTAAGGTGAAGGAAATAAAAGAATATTTTTATGACGTTTTTATTTTTCAATAAATTAAAGAAAATACGTAGACGGGTTAAAATAAACAAATATATGAATCGTTTACTATTTCACTGTCAAATAAGCGTAAGTTAAACACTTATTTCACTTCTTTGAATGCACTTTAATATTAATATAAGAATAAAAATGAAGACTGTGCCAAACGGTAGAAAAATTAAAATTCAGACAGATGAAAGCGAAATTATTTTTATTTTTTTATGATGGTGAATCCGAACTTATAAATGGGAATACAGATATGCATTCAGGAATAAAGGAATTAAAACGAATTTATTATTTATTCCATTCAATACCGAACTGATAATCTATATAAAAAGTTCTTGACTCCTTTTAATATTTTTTTTTTAGCGAAAATAAATAAAATTTAGCAAACTAAAGGTAAAATGATAGAATTAAAAAAACTTTTATTGTTGATTAATGTATCTTAATGTAAATATATTTACATAAATATGGATATATAATTATGTACATATGTGTGTAAAAGAATGCTAGTAGTAATTAGCTTACTAGTAGCCTCAATTCTCAATGGACAACAAAACTTCAAATTGATACACTTTCTCCAATTTCATTTACATACATACATATAATGTATTTAATAAAGCAATGTATTTGCTTTTAATTTTCATTTAATAACTTCAAGACGAAAATTAAAATGACGCGATTGCGTTTATTTTAAAATTCAAATGTCAAAATTTTACTTTCTATTTGTCACAAAAAATTAAAATATGCTTAGTCCATAGTTTTCTACCGGAACCCAGATTAGATAAATATGCTATTTTTAGCACACATCCTATGAATATACAAGTATTTATGCGCAGTGTGAGAAACTATTGTAAACGCAACTCGTTCAATTTTAACTGATAGCTGCACTGCTAGACGGGTATCTGTTAGCAAACGTGTAAGCGACTTGTTATTGTTCACTTTTGCATACGTTAAACTATTTGTTACTTTCGGCAGAGAACGTATATCATAAAGAATGTTCACGGTGCGGCCAGTACAGAAATATTTCATTTTGCGAAGGGGCACTGTTTTGAAAATTATTGGCGTATTGCACCACAGTTAATATCAGGGGCACGAAAAAAGCAGAATTGAGAATTTTAAGTCAATTTAAATGAGAAAATTTATGCTAATGTCAATGTTTAGAAATGTATGCTTGCAGATGAGCGTATATTTTATATGAAAGCGCATAAGTGTGTACGTAAAAGTTTAACTATTTCATAATGAATTCTTTAAAATCTTTTGAAATATGAAATAAAATCATATTTGTATTATTACCTAAATATTTAATTAATGTAGGTATTATAAGTTATATATGTATGCATATATGTATATTTGCTTTGGGCATTAAAATTTTTGATAAAATCATAGAAGACCAATCGGTCGCAGATATTCGCATATGTAATTAATATGTGTATGTAAAAAAATTTGAAGGCATTAAACGCATAATGTTTATAAATGCCTATACACAACTTTGTATGAAAATATATACGCTCATTTTCACGCGCAACCAATGGCTGAAGTTCACGTTTTGTCATAGACTCAGTATCGAAAAACTGACGCGACGACAAAGCGTTATAACATTATGTTGTTGGTAGAAAATCCGAGATGAAACGCAAACGATTGTGTTCGCTTCCCTTGCCGCTTACGAACCAGCGTTAATATGTATGCATATGTGTGGCCTTGAATACATATCGACGCAGATTTTTGCGAGCCTTAGAAAAATATTTTAAATCGACAAGAGCTATGTTGCAACTTTTGGCACCTTTTTCTGTGCTTTGCACTTAGCAGGGTTGAAACTTTTCATTTCTAGATCGAATATCATAAATTGTTCAATTTATGATTTTTAGCTTTTGCCATCGTCGAAAAAAGACGCTTGTGAACAAACGCATGGTCGGGAAATTTAAATATGTTATTTTTGTACGATTTTCTACAATTTTCTCGGTTTTTCAATTTGCTCGGCTATTTGCTGTCATATTAACCGTGACGCTCTTTGAGATGATTGTGGTTTTTGTAGAGTAATGTTTGTCGTTTTTGTAGGTGAATAGTTTACATGGGAACGCATGTATGTAGGTTTGTGTATACATTATTTGCTCGGCAATGTCATACACGCTATTGTACATATAGAGCGGTGCGCGCACTAGTTATTACTGATAAATGATATCTTGATTTAAATTTCTTTTTATACAAAATTGTTTGAATTAATTGAATTTTATTCAGCAACAACGATATCGTTTATTTGCAGAATATTTTCAAAATGAATTTTGATTACAGTTGTAACATTCTTGTCTGCATATTTTAATAGCTACGACAACTTTGTTATTTTGATAGCTATGCTAGCTGTGATAACTCCCCCCTTCTTAAAAAAGCGTCTCGCTGATTTTAATTATTGGCTACTGAAAGCTGTAGATAATCTAATATTGGTGGGATAAAAATAAAATTGATTTAACTATAATACACGGAGATAACGATGGTGTTACTGCAACCAGAATGGCTACGAAGCTTGAAATCATGTTTTTTTGGTGTTCTTCGTTCTATTTCATTTACATCATTTAAATGTAGTTTATGTAAATAGTTTTAGTCTAAATTAATTTAATTTTCTGTTAGGTTATTCCGAAGTATTGCGGGTAAGATCTGATAGGAACTTGTGTGGCAGTTTGTAAAACTAGCTTTATTCAAGGTTATAGTTTCGTTAAAGGAGTTTATAAGACAAGTGACATTTAGTATAAAAGATGAATTACCATACGTAATATTTCCAATAAAAATTGAAAGGAATAATATGGTAATCGCAAAGCGCGTTTTCTCCGCTAAAGATTTCTGCAATACAATGGGTTTAGTCTAATTTTTTAATTTGGTTTCCCTCGCATATAGTAGTATCATCTACTTCAATAGGGCAATTCAGAATCTTGTGCATCTGAGTTTTCAAATTAAGCAATTGCAAATATTTACCATCAACAATAAACGTCTTTTTTGTGGTTAATTCAGAGCTGATAGCAACATTGTTTGTAAACAAAATTTCTTGCAAAAAAAGACCATTTTACAGAGCTGATAGGTGAAGAAAAACATTGTTTGTAAACAAAATTTCGCACATATTGGAAAATATGCCGAAAAAAAGCGTAGCACAAATTTCACTTTTACTTCTGGATTGCTCTGCATACATTTTTAACAAAAAAAACTGTAACAAGTCTTTATAAATTAAATAGAAATTATAAAATCTATTTAAAACTTACCTTAACAATTTAACGACGTAATATGTCTTTATGTAAAGTGGCAACTACAACAGGGTTGCATTATCTTTTTGCGTGACGCTCCACTTTTTATTCGGCAAATAATTTTTTGTGTGTTTAGCCGGTAGTATATATTCTTGCACAAACCAGTTTTTTGCTATGTTTGTTATTTCAATAGCTGCTTTGCACCAGATTCCTAATATATTTTCAATGTTTTTATTTTTAATGATTGCAAATAATACAATGGTTTTACAGTAGAACTTTGAACGTATGATAATATTATTGTAAACATTCACCGTCGAACTGTCATCGTAACCGGTTGCTTTTCGCTCTGTGCTTATTGAGTTTGTTAAAACGGTATAACGGTTTGTTCTGCGTTTATATTACGCTCGTGCTTTGTTTGTGAATTAATTTTTTATCGTTTTATATCTTTTCAATCACTTAATTTCTTAATTTGTTAAACTAAAATTCGCGTTTACTATGGCCCCTGGGGCCACCAAATTAGGGGATAATAGGTTTTCCCTATTATCTCCAATAATGAAAAAGAAAAAGAAAAAAACCAAATCCGATCCCGTTAGACCAATTTCCAGAATTACCAGTCTCAAACACGGATGATCCAAAATTTTTGGTCATGTCATCGCTGGACGACAACAAGCCACTTAATTCGTCATCATGCTTCGCTACGTATAAAGGTATTCAAGCAATCAGTAAGGAAGTAAGTAAAGTTACTGAGCTACGTGATGGTAGCCTACTGCTCTTTGTAAATAACAACAAAACAGCTAGCAAATTTCTTTCTGCAAAAATTTTACCTGGCGGAGGTCATATCAATGTCAAGCTTCATAATACTTTGAATACGGTTAAAGGCACCATATACGCCCCATTCCTGAATAACTTATCAGAAGAAGATATTGTTGATGGTCTTAAGGAGCAGGGTGTTTCTGCTGTACATAAGTTTTCACGAATTGCTGACGGCTCCCGTAATCCTACGGGTGTAGTTTTATTAACTTTTGATAAATACAAACTTCCTGAAAGAATTGATGTTGCCTGGAGGAACCTCACTGTCCGTCCGTATTACCCTAATCCTATGCGTTGTAAGCAATGTCAATTAATTGGCCACACAGCAAAATACTGCCGTAATTCACCTTCTTGTGTCTCATGCAACCTCCCTTCCGATCATACCCCACCTACTGAATGTAAGAGAATAATGTGTGCAAATTGCTCGGGCGACCACCCGGCATCATCTAATACTTGCCCTAAATATCAACAATCCAAAGAAATATTAAAAATTAAAACTATTTATAAATGTAGTATGCGTGAAGCTGTTACCAAGTATAAAATTCAATTTTCTCATACAACTTCTAATGCAAACTCTTTTGCCTCTATAGCTAAAATTTCTAACAATACTAATCAAATCAATAATGAAACAACACCTTAGGTGTCCAACAAATCCAACAATCCTACCAAAACTAATCTAACAACAACTACAGACATCAATTCATCTAAACAATCCCTTCCAACCCATCCTACCTCCTCTTCTGTCACTTCTCCTTCCCCTCTCTTTTCCCCTTTATCCATCTCTGACTCTCCTCTCAATATCCTTTCCTCCTGTCCTATCACACCCTCCCCCACCCTCTCCTGCTCGCAAGATCCTCTTGCATTACCCAATTTTCCTTCTTACAATGAAGACATTTAGTTTAAATAAAATATTCGTAGCTTAACTTTTTTTCTTTTATAAGTTTACATATGATATGATTACACTTCTTCAATGGAACATTAACGGTTATGTTAATAATTATATTAACTTAGAGTTACTTATGGGATCGTACAATCCATCTATTATCCTGTTGAATGAAACTCACCTATCTTATAATGCCTCAGCTTTTACCCCTAGGGCTTATGTGGGATATTTTATTAATCTCCCACATAACACCACCAACAAGCAGGGAGTTGCCATCCTAGTTAAAAGAAATCTACCTCACGTATTACTTCCCATACCCCTTTCAATTTTTTCTTCTGTAGCTATTGAGATCCTCGCCCCCTATAAAATTTCAATCATCTGTGCTTATTCCCCTCCTGATCAATCATTTTCTACTACTGAATTTTTAAATCTTATTCCTTCCGGTTCAAATCCTTTTATCTTGTGTGGTGACTTCAATGCTTGGAGTCCCCTTTGGGGCTCTGCTTCGGCTAACTCCAAGGGACGTAGCATTGAGGATGCCTTACTAAGATCCAACTGCATTGTTTTAAATGATGGTTCCCCCACCCATTTTTCCACTCACTCTACCTTCACTAATATTGATCTTTCCATATGTTCTGCCTCCCTCTCCTCAAAAATATCCTGGTGTTGTATTGATGATCTCCATGGCAGTGATCATTTTCCCATCCTTTCCAAAATATCTACTTCTCGCCCTCATTCATTTTTTAAGCCCAGGATTCGGTTTAAAACTGATTCGGCTGATTGGGATAGGTTTGAAGAAGCCTGTTTTTCGCATTCACGTTATTTCCCCTTTTCTTCCAATATAAATCAAGAGGCTTCTAGAATCCAAAAAATTATACGTTCTGCTTCTAACTATTCTTTTCCCCTTTCTTCTTCTAAACCAGTCAAGCTTGCTCCTCTTTGGTGGAATAATGAGCTTTCTGCACTAAGAAATCTGAAACAGATCGCATGGCATCAATTTAAACGTTTACGTTCTAGTGCAAACTTAATAGCTTACAAAAAATCCAATGCACTTTTTCGCCATAAAGCTAAGGCTGCTAAGGTTCATTGTTTCCAAGAATTTACGAATAATATCACTTCTTCTTCGGATTCTAGAAAAATCTGGACTGATATGAAAAGACTGGCTGGTTTATCACCTTCTTCTCCTATCACTTATTTAAATACTCCTCGGGGCACTCTACTATATCCCAAAGATATAGCCTTAGAGTTTGCCACCCACTTTTCCAATATTTCTTTGGACTCCAATTTCTCTTCTGATTTTTCCTCTAGTAAACTTTCTTCTCTTTGCTCTCCTTACCTTCCTCCTTCCACCTTATCTCAATCAGCTGAATATTTAGATGCCGATATATCTGAACTTGATTTTAATTTAGCCCTCTCGTCAGTCAAGGGCAAAACTCCTGGCATTGATAAAATCTCTTACCTTATCATCAAGCACCTTCCTCCATTCCTTATATCCCGTCTAGTCAAACTTTACAATAGTATTTTTCTCAGTGGCAACTACCCTGTCCTCTGGAAGACTAGCGCGATTATTCCTATTTTAAAACCTGGTAAACCTCCTGGTGTGGTCAGCAGTTATCGTCCCATTTCCCTTCTTCCTTGCCTTGGTAAATTGATTGAAAAGATTATTGCTACTAGACTCGCCTGGTATGCTCAATCTAATAATCTCATTTCGCACAACCAAGTTGCGTTCAAGAGGGGGCAGGGTACGTTGGATGCTCTCCTGCACCTTGATCACTTTATCTCTGATACTCTGTCCCACAAAAATCATGTTTCTATTCTTTCTTTAGATTTCCTAAAAGCATTTGACAGGATTGGGATTCATGTAGTGTTAAGACAGCTTAGTAGGTGGAGAGTGGGTTCTCGTATTTTTAACTTTGTCAAATCTTTCCTATCCAACCGTAAATTAAGTGTTATCATATCCAATGTTTCATCCTCTGTTCTACCATTAGATAATGGTACCCCACAAGGGTCACCGCTCTCGGTGATCCTATTTACTATTGCATTTGATGAAATCAGTACCATTCTATCAGATTTTGTTACTATCCGGCATCAGATTTATGCTGATGATTTAATTTTATTCTCAAAAACTTCAAATTTGACTTCAGTAACAATTACTTTCTCTGAAATTTTATTGCGTCTTTCTCGTTGGTCCTCTACTTCAGGCACATCAATATCTTTTCCTAAATCGAAACTTTTTCATATTTGTAAAAAACATCAATGTACTATCCCAACGCTCACATTTGATAATACAAACATTTTGTGTACAGATAGTATTAAGTTCCTTGGTATTGTATTAGACTCTAAGTATACATTTAAGAAACATTGTCAGTATATAAGAAAAAGACTTTTTGTTAATTTAAATATTATTAAATACCTCTCATGTAAGCGCTCACTCATCGGCTCGGCTTTACTGGTCAACGTCACTAAAGCCCTCATCTCATCTGTAATTAATTATGGCTTGGAAATTTATGGACATCATTCTAAGAATCATCTAAAGATGCTTGCTGCGCCCTATCATTCTTCAGTTCGTTGTTCTCTTCGAGTGTTTCCAACATCGCCAATTAAAAACATACTGACGGAAGCTGGCCTACCTTCTCTAAAAGATGCAGTGGAAGATAGCTTAAATAAGCTTTATTCAAAACTCATACTCAGCACGAACTTTACTATAAAAAAGGACTTTCAATCATCACTTTGCAGAAAGAGGTCTCCTAAAATACCGTCTTCTATTTTTAAAAGTGCTTTGTTTGCTAAAACCAATGAGTTGCCGCTTAAAATATTGCTGCCTTGCAGTAAATATATTCCACCGTGGAAAGTAAATGAATCTTCTTTCATTAGTGATCTTACTTTTCTTCGCAAATCCATCACTCCAAGCACTGTGTATAAATCTCGATTTTTGGAATTATCTGCGCACTTCAAATCTTTTGGTTGGCAGTTTATATATACTGATGGCTCCAAATCGTCGCATACATCTTTTGCTGTAGTTGATGATAACCAACAAAGAATATCGTATGGTTTATTATTTCCATTTTGTTCAATTTTTACCGCTGAAGCTACGGGTATTCTCAAAGCTGTCCAGTATGCCCAACAAAACCTTGGTAAATTCATCATCTGTATAGATAGTCTATCGTGTTTTCAAGCTTTAAAAAACCGCAGTAACTACAATGACGTCATTATTGGCATTAGATCGCTGTTGTTTTCGTTAGCACATAGACTAAAAATAATGTGGATACCCGGTCACTCTGGAATCATTGGAAATACTTTTGCGGACTCGGTGGCTAAGGAGGTGTGCATCACTCCAACAACTACATCTGCCTTGTTTGTTAAGAGTGATATAAAACGGCTTATTATTCAACAAAGATCCACTAAATTGGCGCTTGATTGGATGAATTACAGACACCACTACTCTAAAATAAATTCAAATCGTATCAAACCATCCTTTCCGTCATCGCTTTCATCTAATTATATCATTCCATATATCAGACTTCGCATTGGCCACTCCATTATCACACACGCTCACATACTAAATGGCACTCAGATCAACCAATGCCCATTTTGTGATTCAGATTTAAATCTATTGCATCTTCTGCAACATTGTCCAGCACTTCAAACTCATAGACTGTCAAACTTCAATAATACTGATCCCATAATTTTATTGATGGATCCCTCAAGCAACAACATTTCGAAAATCTACAACTTTTTGAAAGACAGCGACCTTCTTCGACGCATATAACATAACCAGTCGGCCGATAGCCCATGATGCTAGTGCTGCGTATTTTCTTAAGTTTGTATAATAATTGTATTATTATGTAAGCTTTTATAAAATAAAAAAAAAAAAAAAATTATTGTAAACAGTCTCAGTCAGTGATCTCTTCGATTTTTGGTACTGAAATTACATATAAAAGAAGTGAGTTTTTAATGATGATAAAGAGTTCTGCATATTTAAGTGCTTGCAGTTGATTTTTAAAAGGCAATGTCACAGTTTGAGAGAGAATATTTGCGATATCTTCCTTATTTAGAATTTGAGAATGTGTTCAACATTGAACAAGTTCGTTGCTACCAAAGGGTGGGGAGTACAATAATATATTTAGTTCTTTTTATACTTGTATATTCTACATAAAATAATATTAAAACATATAAGATAAGAAATACATATGTAATATTTAAGTATTATATACATACATATACAGTCCACTAATTTTAAATAATAATTTCTTTCCCTCGGCAATATGTTCAAATATCAATGAAAATGCTTACTTTGAAAGCCGAAATACTATTAAAATAAATATCTATTTTTATACATACATACATATGTACATAAACAGCCACATGTAATTATATGCAATGCAGATCTAATAATAATAATAATAATAATAATGCATGGAGACA
The DNA here is from genome assembly GCF_024586455.1 of Bactrocera neohumeralis. NCBI lineage: Eukaryota > Metazoa > Arthropoda > Insecta > Diptera > Tephritidae > Bactrocera > Bactrocera neohumeralis. The sequence continues at coordinate 51,266,401 of NC_065921.1, forward strand.
CAAGTCATAAGTTTACAGATGAGATAGCATTAAACTCACACACACACATAATTGTACACTTAAAATCAACCCCACCGCGCCAACCACGGCTACCTACTTTTGTCAAATATTTCAATACAACTACACATTTTTTCTCTATGCACTAACCCCAACGCACATTTTTGGGTTATTTTTTGTTTACCTACATAAATGCGATGAAAAAAAGTTTCTTTCATTTCTTGTTTTATTTGAATGAGGGCGAAGGAGAAAAGATAATTGTTAATAGTGCCAAAAGAAAATCCCAAAAAGGGTAATAAAAAAACGATTGAAAGACGCATGTCATTCGTGATCGTACCATCAGAGATAAAGAGATCCCCAACGCTCCTGTCACTGGAAATGTCAGAACCGCTCACCTGCCGAACTTTGACAGTTGACTGGATTGGGTAGGTTTTGATGTTTTGCAATTGAAATGACTGAAACGGAATGATTGAAATAATACCAAAAATATATGTGAACGGAGGAGTTTGTTGCCGCCGTTCAAGATCGCTAATAAAAATTAAAAAAAAATGAAAATCAAAGAAAATGCGAAATTTAAATATATTTCATAAAACGTTTTGCTATTCGATGCATAGAATAATTAATTTTCAATTACAAATGATTAAAACATTTATTAATTGAGAACTAACAGGCTTCACCTTATTATGTAGTGAAATATCAAAAGTCAGTTGTTTTAATATATAATAAAATCATAAAAAAGGATTTAAGTAGTTTCGCCATATATTAAAAGTCCAATATATAATAATTTTTTGTTCGATGTGGCCACAACGGAAAATGTTATAAAAAACGCTTATTTTGAGGCGCTCACACACTGAAATAAGTTGGGCATCCCATTATCCGTGGTACCCTCCTAACGGAGGCTGGTACAACAAGAAGGTAAGTAAGTGAATTGTATGTGATTTTTTGAAAATAATTTGCAAATAATTTATTTTTTTTATTTTTTTATTTTATTTTATAAAAGCTTACATAATAATACAATTATTATACAAACTTAAGAAAATACGCAGCACTAGCATCATGGGCTATCGGCCGACTGGTTATGTTATATGCGTCGAAGAAGGTCGCTGTCTTTCAAAAAGTTGTAGATTTTCGAAATGTTGTTGTTTGAGGGATCCATCAATAAAATTATTGGATCAGTATTATTGAAGTTTGACAGTCTATGAGTTTGAAGTGCTGGACAATGTTGCAGAAGATGCAATAGATTTAAATCTGAATCACAAAATGGGCATTGGTTGATCTGAGTGCCATTTAGTATGTGAGCGTGTGTGATAATGGAGTGGCCAATGCGAAGTCTGATATATGGAATGATATAATTAGATGAAAGCGATGACGGAAAGGATGGTTTGATACGATTTGAATTTATTCTAGAGTAGTGGTGTCTGTAATTCATCCAATCAAGCGCCAATTTAGTGGATCTTTGTTGAATAATAAGCCGTTTTATATCACTCTTAACAAACAAGGCAGATGTAGTTGTTGGAGTGATGCACACCTCCTTAGCCACCGAGTCCGCAAAAGTATTTCCAATGATTCCAGAGTGACCGGGTATCCACATTATTTTTAGTCTATGTGCTAACGAAAACAACAGCGATCTAATGCCAATAATGACGTCATTGTAGTTACTGCGGTTTTTTAAAGCTTGAAAACACGATAGACTATCTGTACAGATGATGAATTTACCAAGGTTTTGTTGGGCATACTGGACAGCTTTGAGAATACCCGTAGCTTCAGCGGTAAAAATTGAACAAAATGGAAATAATAAACCATACGATATTCTTTGTTGGTTATCATCAACTACAGCAAAAGATGTATGCGACGATTTGGAGCCATCAGTATATATAAACTGCCAACCAAAAGATTTGAAGTGCGCAGATAATTCCAAAAATCGAGATTTATACACAGTGCTTGGAGTGATGGATTTGCGAAGAAAAGTAAGATCACTAATGAAAGAAGATTCATTTACTTTCCACGGTGGAATATATTTACTGCAAGGCAGCAATATTTTAAGCGGCAACTCATTGGTTTTAGCAAACAAAGCACTTTTAAAAATAGAAGACGGTATTTTAGGAGACCTCTTTCTGCAAAGTGATGATTGAAAGTCCTTTTTTATAGTAAAGTTCGTGCTGAGTATGAGTTTTGAATAAAGCTTATTTAAGCTATCTTCCACTGCATCTTTTAGAGAAGGTAGGCCAGCTTCCGTCAGTATGTTTTTAATTGGCGATGTTGGAAACACTCGAAGAGAACAACGAACTGAAGAATGATAGGGCGCAGCAAGCATCTTTAGATGATTCTTAGAATGATGTCCATAAATTTCCAAGCCATAATTAATTACAGATGAGATGAGGGCTTTAGTGACGTTGACCAGTAAAGCCGAGCCGATGAGTGAGCGCTTACATGAGAGGTATTTAATAATATTTAAATTAACAAAAAGTCTTTTTCTTATATACTGACAATGTTTCTTAAATGTATACTTAGAGTCTAATACAATACCAAGGAACTTAATACTATCTGTACACAAAATGTTTGTATTATCAAATGTGAGCGTTGGGATAGTACATTGATGTTTTTTACAAATATGAAAAAGTTTCGATTTAGGAAAAGATATTGATGTGCCTGAAGTAGAGGACCAACGAGAAAGACGCAATAAAATTTCAGAGAAAGTAATTGTTACTGAAGTCAAATTTGAAGTTTTTGAGAATAAAATTAAATCATCAGCATAAATCTGATGCCGGATAGTAACAAAATCTGATAGAATGGTACTGATTTCATCAAATGCAATAGTAAATAGGATCACCGAGAGCGGTGACCCTTGTGGGGTACCATTATCTAATGGTAGAACAGAGGATGAAACATTGGATATGATAACACTTAATTTACGGTTGGATAGGAAAGATTTGACAAAGTTAAAAATACGAGAACCCACTCTCCACCTACTAAGCTGTCTTAACACTACATGAATCCCAATCCTGTCAAATGCTTTTAGGAAATCTAAAGAAAGAATAGAAACATGATTTTTGTGGGACAGAGTATCAGAGATAAAGTGATCAAGGTGCAGGAGAGCATCCAACGTACCCTGCCCCCTCTTGAACGCAACTTGGTTGTGCGAAATGAGATTATTAGATTGAGCATACCAGGCGAGTCTAGTAGCAATAATCTTTTCAATCAATTTACCAAGGCAAGGAAGAAGGGAAATGGGACGATAACTGCTGACCACACCAGGAGGTTTACCAGGTTTTAAAATAGGAATAATCGCGCTAGTCTTCCAGAGGACAGGGTAGTTGCCACTGAGAAAAATACTATTGTAAAGTTTGACTAGACGGGATATAAGGAATGGAGGAAGGTGCTTGATGATAAGGTAAGAGATTTTATCAATGCCAGGAGTTTTGCCCTTGACTGACGAGAGGGCTAAATTAAAATCAAGTTCAGATATATCGGCATCTAAATATTCAGCTGATTGAGATAAGGTGGAAGGAGGAAGGTAAGGAGAGCAAAGAGAAGAAAGTTTACTAGAGGAAAAATCAGAAGAGAAATTGGAGTCCAAAGAAATATTGGAAAAGTGGGTGGCAAACTCTAAGGCTATATCTTTGGGATATAGTAGAGTGCCCCGAGGAGTATTTAAATAAGTGATAGGAGAAGAAGGTGATAAACCAGCCAGTCTTTTCATATCAGTCCAGATTTTTCTAGAATCCGAAGAAGAAGTGATATTATTCGTAAATTCTTGGAAACAATGAACCTTAGCAGCCTTAGCTTTATGGCGAAAAAGTGCATTGGATTTTTTGTAAGCTATTAAGTTTGCACTAGAACGTAAACGTTTAAATTGATGCCATGCGATCTGTTTCAGATTTCTTAGTGCAGAAAGCTCATTATTCCACCAAAGAGGAGCAAGCTTGACTGGTTTAGAAGAAGAAAGGGGAAAAGAATAGTTAGAAGCAGAACGTATAATTTTTTGGATTCTAGAAGCCTCTTGATTTATATTGGAAGAAAAGGGGAAATAACGTGAATGCGAAAAACAGGCTTCTTCAAACCTATCCCAATCAGCCGAATCAGTTTTAAACCGAATCCTGGGCTTAAAAAATGAATGAGGGCGAGAAGTAGATATTTTGGAAAGGATGGGAAAATGATCACTGCCATGGAGATCATCAATACAACACCAGGATATTTTTGAGGAGAGGGAGGCAGAACATATGGAAAGATCAATATTAGTGAAGGTAGAGTGAGTGGAAAAATGGGTGGGGGAACCATCATTTAAAACAATGCAGTTGGATCTTAGTAAGGCATCCTCAATGCTACGTCCCTTGGAGTTAGCCGAAGCAGAGCCCCAAAGGGGACTCCAAGCATTGAAGTCACCACACAAGATAAAAGGATTTGAACCGGAAGGAATAAGATTTAAAAATTCAGTAGTAGAAAATGATTGATCAGGAGGGGAATAAGCACAGATGATTGAAATTTTATAGGGGGCGAGGATCTCAATAGCTACAGAAGAAAAAATTGAAAGGGGTATGGGAAGTAATACGTGAGGTAGATTTCTTTTAACTAGGATGGCAACTCCCTGCTTGTTGGTGGTGTTATGTGGGAGATTAATAAAATATCCCACATAAGCCCTAGGGGTAAAAGCTGAGGCATTATAAGATAGGTGAGTTTCATTCAACAGGATAATAGATGGATTGTACGATCCCATAAGTAACTCTAAGTTAATATAATTATTAACATAACCGTTAATGTTCCATTGAAGAAGTGTAATCATATCATATGTAAACTTATAAAAGAAAAAAGTTAAGCTACGAATATTTTATTTAAACTAAATGTCTTCATTGTAAGAAGGAAAATTGGGTAATGCAAGAGGATCTTGCGAGCAGGAGAGGGTGGGGGAGGGTGTGATAGGACAGGAGGAAAGGATATTGAGAGGAGAGTCAGAGATGGATAAAGGGGAAAAGAGAGGGGAAGGAGAAGTGACAGAAGAGGAGGTAGGATGGGTTGGAAGGGATTGTTTAGATGAATTGATGTCTGTAGTTGTTGTTAGATTAGTTTTGGTAGGATTGTTGGATTTGTTATTAGGTGTTGTTTCATTATTGATTTGATTAGTATTGTTAGAAATTTTAGCTATAGAGGCAAAAGAGTTTGCATTAGAAGTTGTATGAGAAAATTGAATTTTATACTTGGTAACAGCTTCACGCATACTACATTTATAAATAGTTTTAATTTTTAATATTTCTTTGGATTGTTGATATTTAGGGCAAGTATTAGATGATGCCGGGTGGTCGCCCGAGCAATTTGCACACATTATTCTCTTACATTCAGTAGGTGAGGTATGATCGGAAGGGAGGTTGCATGAGACACAAGAAGGTGAATTACGGCAGTATTTTGCTGTGTGGCCAATTAATTGACATTGCTTACAACGCATAGGATTAGGGTAATACGGACGGACAGTGAGGTTCCTCCAGGCAACATCAATTCTTTCAGGAAGTTTGTATTTATCAAAAGTTAATAAAACTACACCCGTAGGATTACGGGAGCCGTCAGCAATTCGTGAAAACTTATGTACAGCAGAAACACCCTGCTCCTTAAGACCATCAACAATATCTTCTTCTGATAAGTTATTCAGGAATGGGGCGTATATGGTGCCTTTAACCGTATTCAAAGTATTATGAAGCTTGACATTGATATGACCTCCGCCAGGTAAAATTTTTGCAGAAAGAAATTTGCTAGCTGTTTTGTTGTTATTTACAAAGAGCAGTAGGCTACCATCACGTAGCTCAGTAACTTTACTTACTTCCTTACTGATTGCTTGAATACCTTTATACGTAGCGAAGCATGATGACGAATTAAGTGGCTTGTTGTCGTCCAGCGATGACATGACCAAAAATTTTGGATCATCCGTGTTTGAGACTGGTAATTCTGGAAATTGGTCTAACGGGATCGGATTTGGTTTTTTTCTTTTCTTTTTCATTATTGGAGATAATAGGGAAAACCTATTATCCCCTAATTTGGTGGCCCCAGGGGCCATAGTAAACGCGAATTTTAGTTTAACAAATTAAGAAATTAAGTGATTGAAAAGATATAAAACGATAAAAAATTAATTCACAAACAAAGCACGAGCGTAATATAAACGCAGAACAAACCGTTATACCGTTTTAACAAACTCAATAAGCACAGAGCGAAAAGCAACCGGTTACGATGACAGTTCGACGGTGAAAAAGTGTGTGTACTTTGAAATTGGACTGCGCAGTCCAATATAATACGCAAAAATAAATACATACATATGAACATATGTATTTTATGCGTTTAAGGCGGCCTGCACAATCCAATATAATATGTGAAAACCAATGTTTGTTTTATATTTTAAATGATCAAATAATATTTATCTTTTCTTTCTGATGTTATTATCATTTTTATTTAATTAATCTTTGCTTTCAGAGTAAATTCTATTTGTATTTAATATACTTTATTTTTTCAGATAATATTAATGTTTTCTTTCAGATATTATTATCGTTTTATACAATTAATCTTTCTTTTTCTTTTAGATATAACGAATTCAATGTAATTATTATTTATTTTCAGGTTTTAATAACCTTTATTTTATTTCTGGTATTTGTCTTTTATTTTCAGATATTAATTATTTTTTTAAATTAAATATATTTTTATTTATGTGAGTTATAATAAATTTTACGTAAATATGTAAAAAATAAAATAAAATAAAAATTTTAAAAATTAAAGAGTTTTGTTTGAAATTGTTTGAAATTGTAAGAAATTTAAAAGCAGGAATAAAAAATGCATCCCTGCACCAGCTGTTTAAAAAGAGAAAATGCAACCCTGCATCAGCCGTCGATTGGGGATACTAGAGCAGGACAGATATACTTTTATATATAACACTGCTGAATGAGCGCAACAGAGATGTATGATCACATGTATACGTGCGTGTGAGGGTAAAAGTGAGTAGAATCTTCACGCGACCTATGGCACTTTACTACCTACTGTTTCACTGGTTTTTTACCCGCTCATGGCTGGCAGTGCATATCAAGCAGCATAAACAATATGCTGCAATACATACAAACATACACACATACACATATATTTAGTTATTTAAGATAGTTTTCTAATATGCGTAGTGTATAAGTAATGAAAATACCAAATAAAAATTAGAATGAAAATATTCTCACTCAAACAAAGACCTTTATTTTTCCCCCACCAGCGGTAAGAACTTATACCATGTTCAGACCGAAATTTTAGAGGGATTAGATTACATTTAATTACATTCACTAATCAGCCCGTTTTCACTGCCGTTGGAATGATTAAAAAACAGCTTGTTTTGCCATTCAAGAATTCACATCGCTTAATATATATCATATAGTATTTTTAAATAAAATCCGTCTTCTTTTAAATATTTTCCACATAATGGAAATAATGGACGCATTTTTGCATTTGTTAAGTCGATTTTCAGGTGAAATTACATTCATTGCTTTAAAAAAAAATTTGAATGTTTACGTTTTTTTCTCTTTGTAGTGTCTAAATAAGCTGTGATAATGTAACAGATTTCCAATGCTGACAAGTAGATGGCGCAAAATCAGAGTCACACAGAGAGATTTAGCGTAGATCAGTTTGAACTGTCATTTTTGTATGGCGAAATCTTGATAAATTTATAGGATTAGAAGGATAAACCACTCAACAGCCGAAACCGTGTGACTAAGTGTCGGTCTGAACTTGGTATTAAAGATTCTTTTTTGAGATCAATGTTTGATGATACAAATCAAACAGAATGAACAATTTCTTGTTTTGCTAGTTGCTTTCCCATTATAATTTTTGCAATTTTGTCTTTTACTATACCTAACCTATTATTATAATTTTTGTGCGAAATCTAATTATTCATACTTATTTCATCCACAAACGTATTATAACTTCTAATATTTTGTTATTTGTGTTGATAAGGTATTGGTATGTGGTATACAAGGTGCTTTCCAAAATAAACAGGACTTTTTGAATCTAGTGCTCCCTCACATTTTAATCATTAACCACTCCCCGTATTCACCTGATATGGCAACGTACGACTTCTTCCTTTTCGGAAAAATGCATTTACCCATGAAAGGAAAACGTTATGCAGACGTAGAGGCCATTCAAAAGGCTTGCACCGGCACACTGGCGGCCATACCGGCCAACCAACTAAAACACTCGTCCGACATGCTTTTGGACCGTGCAAATAGCAGTATTGAAGCAGAAGGAGACTTCTTCTTCTTCTTAATTGGTGTAGACACCGCTTACGCGATTATAGCCGAGTTAACAACAGCGCGCCAGTCGTTTCTTCTTTTCGCTACGTGGCGCCAATTGGATATTCCAAGCGAAGCCAGGTCCTTCTCCACTTGGTCCTTCCAACGGAGTGGAGGTCTTCCTCTTCCTCTGCTTCCCCCGGCGGGTACTGCGTCGAATACTTTCAGAGCTGGAGTGTTTTCATCCATCCGGACAACATGACCTAGCCAGCGTAGCCGCTGTCTTTTAATTCGCTGAACTATGTCAATGTCGTCATATATCTCGTAAAGCTCATCGTTCCATCGAATGCAATATTCGCCGTGGCCAATGCGCAAATGACCATAAATCTTTCGCAGAATTTTTCTCTCGAAAACTCGTAACGTCGACTCATCGGTTGCTGTCATCGCCCAAGCCTCTGCACCATATAGCAGGACGGGAATCATGAGCGACTTATAGAGTTTAGCTTTTGTTCGTCGAGAGAGGGCTTTACTTTTCAATTGCCTACTCAGTCCGAAGTAGCACCTGTTGGCAAGAGCAATCCTGCGTTGGATTTCCAGGCTGACATTATTAGTGGTGTTAATGCTGGTTCCTAAATAGACGAAATTATCTACAACTTCAAAGTTATGACTGTCAACAGTGACGTGAGAGCCAAGTCGCGAGTGCGACGACTGTTTGTTTGATGACAGGAGATATTTCGTTTTGCCCTCGTTCACTACCAGACCCATTTTCTGTGCTTGCTTGTCCAGCCTGGAGAAAGCAGAACTAACGGCGCGGGTGTTGAGGCCGATGATATCAATATCGTCGGCATACGCCAGCAGCTGTACACTCTTATAGAAGATGGTACCTTCTCTGTTTAATTCTGCAGCTCGAACTACTTTCTCCAGGAGCAGGTTGAAGAAGTCGCACGATAGGAAGTCGCCTTGTCTTAAACCTCGTTTGGTATCGAACGGCTCGGAGAGGTCCTTCCCGATCCTGACGGAGCTTTTCATGTTGTTCAATGTCAGTTTACACAGCCGTATTTTTTTTGCGGGGATACCAAATTCAGACATTGCGGCATAAAGGCAGCTCCTTTTCGTGCTGTCGAAAGCAGCTTTGAAATCGACGAAGAGGTGGTGTGTGTCGATTCTCCTTTCACGGGTCTTTTCCAAGATTTGGCGCACGGTGAATATCTGGTCGGTTGTTGATTTTCCAGGTCTGAAGCCACACTGATAAGGTCCAATCAGTTTGTTGACGGTGGGCTTTAATCTTTCACACACTACGCTCGATAGAACCTTATATGCGATGTTGAGGAGGCTAATCCCACGGTAGTTGGCGCAGATTGTGGGGTCTCCTTTTTTATGGATTGGGCATAGCACACTTAAATTCCAATCGTTGGGCATGCTTTCGTCCGACCATATTTTACAAAGAAGCTGATGCATGCTCCCTATTAGTTCTTCGCCGCCGTGTTTGAATAGCTCGGCCGATAGTCCGTCGGCCCCTGCCGCTTTGTTGTTCTTGAGGCGGGCAATTGCTATTCGAACTTCTTCATGGTCGGGTAATGGAACGTCTGTTCCATCGTCATCGATTGGAGAATCGGGTTCGCCTTCTCCTGGTGTTATGCATTCACTGCCTTTCAGCAGGCTGGAGAAGTGTTCCCTCCATAATTTAACTATGCTCTGGGCATCAGTGACTAGATCACCTTTGTGGGTTCTACAAGAGTATGCTCCGGTCTTGAAACCTTCTGTTAGCCACCCCATTTTTTCGTAGAATTTTCGTGCATTACCCCTGTCGGCCAGCTTATCAAGCTCTTCGTACTCACGCACTTCGGCCTCTTTCTTCTTCTGTCTGCAAATGCGTCTCGCTTCCCTCTTCAACTCTCGGTATCTATCCCATCCCGCACCTTTAGTGGTCGATCGTAACGTTGCGAGGTAGGCAGCCTGTTTTCTCTCCGCTGAAACACGGCACTCCTCGTCGTACCAGCTGTTCTTTTGCTCTTTCCGAAAACCAATGGTTTCGGTTGCAGCTGTACGTAAGGAATTTGAAATGCCGTCCCACAGTTCCCTTATACCGAGTTGTTGACCAGTGCTCTCAGAGAGCAGGAGTGCAAGCCGAGTAGAAAATCGTTCGGCTGTATGTTGTGATTGCAGCTTCTCGACATCGAACCTTCCTTGTGTTTGTTGGCGTGCGTTTTTTGCTGCACAGAGGCGAGTGCGAATCATAGCTGCAACAAGATAGTGGTCCGAGTCGATGTTAGGACCTCGGAGCGCACGCACATCTAAAACACTGGAGACGTGTCTTCCATCTATCACAACATGATCGACCAGGTTGGTAGTTTTTCGATCCGGAGACAGCCATGTAGCTTGATGAATCTTCTTATGCTGGAATCTAGTACTACAGATAACCATATTTCGGGCCCCGGCGAAGTCGATCAGCTTTAACCCATTTGGGGATGTTTCGTCGTGGAGGCTGAATGTACCGACCGTAGTGTCAAAGATACCTTCTTTACCCACCCTGGCGTTAAAGTCGCCAAGCACGATTTCGACATCGTGGCGGGGGCAGCTCTCATAAGTGCGCTCCAAGCACTCATAAAAGACATCTTTGGTCACATCGTCCTTCTCTTCCGTCGGGGCGTGGGCGCAAATCAGCGATATGTTGAAGAACTTCGCTGTGATGCGGATTGTGGCTAGACGTTCATTCACCGCCGTGAATGATAGTACTCGGCGACGGAGTCTCTCTCCCACCACGAATCCAACACCAAACTTGCGCTCCTTTATATGGCCACTGTAGTAAATGTCACAAGGACCTACTCATCTCTGTCCTTGTCCCGTCCATCGCATTTCTTGGACGGCGGTGATGTCAGCCTTTATTTTTGCGAGGACATCAACCAGCTGGGCAGCGGCACCTTCCCAATTAAGGGTCCGGACATTCCAGGTGCATGCCCTCAAATCGTAGTCCTTATTCCGTTTGCCATGGTTGTCATCAAAAGGGGGGTCTCTCATCCGAGGCTGTTTAAACTTTTTCAATGGTATTGTTTTTTACGTGGCGGGTCTCAAGCCCAGCGCACAACCCTATGTAGGGAATGTTTCGCCTTCTCACATTAGCTCGCCTTCGAACGGATGTTCTTAGGCTACCCAGAGGATACTTGGTCAAACACCGGAAGTAGTGAGCTGCTTGAGCCATGTGTAAAAGAATCGTTTCTGGCCACTCCCAAGTGAATGGCGATCAGAGAACTTTCCTGACTTGCGTGAACTTCTACACATGACTCCATCCTCCAAAATAAATTGATTTTGCCTAAAAACCATTTGTTCTGTTTTTTTTTTTAAAGTCCTGCTTATTTTAAAACGCACCTTGCATTGTTGGGTACGAAGGTATGGGTGTTGCCTGTATCTTGGGTTTTGGTGGATGCCGCTCGTACTTATTACATCCGCAATTTTCTCATGACTTAATATATTTGTAATAAGTTTAGTCATTTGTGAAAAATAGTATTTTTCAAATATCTGATCTTTAGTTTCTTTACCATTGCGATAGGTTCTTTTGTGCTCTTGTTCTATTATTATTAAATTTAACATCTTCACCTGTGATATTGGTAACTACTTTCTGTGTTTTCCTGATACAAAATTGTGAGAAATTTTCTTGATATACTTGCTGTAATAATGTGATGTATTTCTCTTAAATTTTAATTTCATTGATTATGTCTATGTTTAGAACGTCCAGATTTTACTTAGGTTTTCCTTTTCGTAAACTTCACATTTATTGCGGTGTCTGTGGAACCATGGATGATGTTCTTCATGTATAATTTCTTCCTTTCCTTCTATAATTATAATTTGAATTCTGAATGAGCTTTGAGTTATCCTCTTCTGCGCTATGTTGTGAATTTTCATCTTATGGATGTTAGCGTATTAACTTCTATTGGCGGCCGTAATAACGCATCGGGGATTACGTTTATTTTTCTGGGTTTATAAATGAATTTATAATTATATTCTTCTACCCTCGCTTTCCACCTTTTTAAGTTGACATTGTTATTACTGTTACTTAATGTAAACGTCAGTGACTGATGATCAGTAAGGATGTTTATTTCTTTAGCTCACATAGGTAAGTCCTTAATTTGCCGAGGGACCATACTATGGCGAGCATTTCTTTCTCTATTGTCAAGTAATTTTCCTCGGTTTTATTGAGTGATCTATGAGGTTATGGGTCGGTCTTGACCGATTATTCCTTTTGAAAGGACTGCTCCAATTGCAGTATTTAAAGCATCTGTCGTCAGAATAAAGGGTTTATTGAAGTCTGGGAATATGACAATTTCAGAAGACGTAAGCAAATATTTTATATCATTAAAAGATTTTAAGCCTTCATCTGTTATAGTGCCCATACACGAGCACACAAGTGCGTTCGATCGGTATGAACTCGTTTGCCCATACACGACACACAAATCCATTTTGCGTTCGTTCTTCACAGAGTTAACATGTGCGACAGGCAAGCGAAACATTTCTTGGAATTTATTTCCAATGTAGCATTTTTATCTATTTCATTGTATTTCGTTAATAAGTCATTCCAACTTTTATTTTTCTTACACTATGTATATGTATGAGCGCTTAGGCAAAAAGCGAAAACTTTGAAGCGTGATTTCTCGGTTTTTCATTTTTACGATTATTCTTAATTGGCGGGCAGGATAGAAAAAAAACTAAACGTCGTATGGAATTAGGGCAAAGTTTATTATCATTGACATAAAATTATCTTATATTTAAACTAAAAAATATTAAGAAAAGTCAAGTTTTAACATATTTTTAAACAACATAAAGTAAAATTCTTTTGATCAAAAGCCACTATTTATTCAATTTTTAATAAAATTTTTAATTTTACACTTTTTTTTGGAATTTTCTTAGTTAGTTAGTAGAATTTTTTGTTTCCGATAGAAATTGCGACCTGCATCCTGCCCGCCGTCCGAAAAATGTACATGCGAGATGCATCGGGTAATTGCTTCCCAAAGGCAGAATATCAAAGATTTCGTATCCAAAAAATTTGTGAAAGATGTTCAAATATATAACTATAAAGCCTAGAAATTTCGCTTGAATCAATTATTTCTTTCCCTCCCAAAAAAAATCCTCAAAAAAATCGATTTTTTGAAGCCTCGAAAGCAGGCTCTCCCCTTAACATTTGCCATTGTCCGCGATCTTCACTGTTCGGCGACACGAGTGAAATGAGATTTTGTGCGCCGACAACGCCATACACGATAAACATGTTCACGCACCGATCGCAAAAAATCAAACATTTTCGCGAACATGGATCGGTACGCGAACAAGCCCATACACGATAAACCGCAAGCGCACACATACCGATCGAACGCACTTGTGTGCTTGTGTATGGGCGCTTTTAGTGAAATCTGTATCCTTTTAGATTAATTTCCTTTTATTTGACCATTTTTACTTCCAGTTATATTGGTAAGTGGCTTGACAATTTTTGCAAAGTCTTTTATAAATCTCCTATAATGCAAGTGTGATGCTAAACCCAGAAAACCTTTTAATTCCTTAAGGTTAGCAGATGCAGAATTTTTTTAATAGCGGATATTTTTTCAGCATCTGGCAAAATACGATCCAAAAACTTCACTTCAGTAAATTAAAAGGCTACCTTTTCTATGTACCTTTCCTTCATCCTGATTAGGTGGAATTCGGATGAAAGGTCGAGTGTAGTAAAATACTTACATTCGCCTAAGCTGGCGAGAGTGTTGTTTATGTCAGATATTGTTATTGCATTTAGGCGTTTAAAAGTTAAAATTACTCTGTACTTTTTTTCTCCTGATGGACCTGGTTTTTTTTAGAATAAAACACAATGACAAGTTGTGTGGAGTCTTTGAGGGCTTTATTAAAAGTTCCGAATCTTTATTTATAATTTCCTTTACCTCATGTTCATAGGGGGTTTCTTGAATATTATTTATTTGTTTAGAAATATTTTTTTTGTGGCAGTACCACATCCTTGATGGTTATTGTGTAATTTTTTCTTTTTATGTCTGCTCCCAATTCTTTGAGGGTATCATCACAAATGATGCCAGTTTTAAACTAGATAATAAAAAGAAGTCAACATTATTTGTAATACGTATACTTCCGAAGAATGGTCCACATAGTTTATGGGTTATATTTACTTGACCTGGGGCTGAGTGAACCTTAAAAAACACTCAAGTTTCTTTTAATTTTTTGAAAGTTTTTCGGAGACAAAGTTTTTATTAGCTCCCGAATCTATAAGGAGCTTCATGATATCCCCGTTTTTTAAAGGGAGGGATATTTGAAGAATAGGAGCATTATTCGGTCGATTTATATAGTTTATTCTTCGTGATTGTATGTATTGAAGGGTCCACCTTCATCGGGACTGGTGGTTTAGGATTGGTTGGTCCGAGTGGTGGGACTACTTGATTTTGAATGTTTTTATTATAAATGAATTTTTTTGATACAAATATACGTTTTGGGATCATTTGGCTTTTTTTGCATTTGACTTCAACTACCTCCATCATATACGTAGATTGAATAATTCCTTAGGTTAATCTTTTGAATTTCAAGGCTTCGGGTAGGTTGGGTCATTGAATGACTAGCATTCTGGACTATTCGACGTTTAGGCCTCTGATAAATGTATCAAGAGTACGATTCCTATAGGTTTCTAGTAGAACGTTATTTGTTTATCTAAAATAATCCTGAATCTTCAATTTCTTTATTACCAGCGATATATGTATATAATATATAAGTGTATAATTTTTCTGCGATGAAGTGTTTTTGGGATAAGGATCCCAGTTTGTGTTCTAAAGTCCTAAGGTCGCGTTTGTCTGCATAGTGCAGTGACAAACAGTTTTTGATTGTTCCCCAATTACCATTTAATTTATTATATGAGATTAAGTCTGTATCTGCAGGCCTTTAATTTTCTGTCTAATATGTCGTTAGATGGCACTATACAGTGGCTTTGTTCTTACAGATTCTACATTGTGGATTCAGGATATGATTATTGGGCGTCAGTTAATGGTCGACCACCGTACAATCGAAAACACGTTCTTTTGAATTGAAAAGTTGAACTCAATTACTTTATTGAATAAATGTCTTTATATACAAAATATTGTTTATCTACTATAAACTTACATATGTATGAATTCTTACTTACTAGTACTTATTTCTGAATACTCAGTAATGATAACGTAAGCAATAATCATAGCAAACCACAGTTTGATCGTGAAACGGTTTACATTATGGCGGCACGGCCCCTGCTCTGGTTTAGTGCCGACGAAACGTATTGTTGTTGTAATTTTAGGAAAAGAACTTTATTAAGCAACAATGATATCGTTTATTTGCAAAATATTGCCAAATTCAATTTTTCATTACAGTTGCAACATTCTTGTCTATATATTTTACTAGCTACACCAACTTTGCTGTTGGTATATTTTGTTAGGTACATATGCTAACTGCGCTAATAATCTTGACAGACGGCAGCGTTAATCCGGATTAACTGTGCACTTAATAAGATCCAAATTTGCAGGTGCTATGCGAGTTTAAAACTCTCGTAAACAGCTGATTGTCATTTTTATAATTTATTTCAATGGAAATTGAGAGAAGATAGACATTGCGGTTGTTAGCCGCACAATTGTTATAAAACCATTTTTTATTACAAAACATATCATCATGTTATACTTAAACTTCTTGTTTTATTACTGAAAATGTGAAAACTGCTGTCAGTGTTACTTGTTTTTCAATCACAATAGATTACAATTAGCCATTTTTAATAATGTTGCCAACGAAAATGCAACTAATTCTATAAAATTTTGAGGATTATTATTAGCAACGGAGATATCTTTCACTAACTCCTGAACTGCCCTCCTTGGATTGACGCTGCAGTCTGTTAAGACCAGTGTTTCCCAAAGTGGGCGATAACGACCCCTTGTGGGCGCTGCAGGTATCAAGGGGGGCGGTAAGAGACCCAGAAAGAAAATGGGGGCGTTTTGTAGAGGCCTGGGGGGTTATTTGTAATTTTATTTAGCTAGGAGGCGTCTTAGACAACGACTACATGAGCTCTCGACTCTCAACAACAACTTGTGAACCTCAACTAATATGAATTAAAAGATTGCTCAAACTCGGTTCTATATTTCTCTCCGCGTAGTTCATATATCTGTCCTATATTATTGAATATAGAAAAAATTAAAATCGTGTCAATCGGTCGCTCCGTTTCATTACGGGGCATCTCGACAGGATAAAATTTATAGAATACTAACTGTCAAACGTATTGCTTTTGCCATTGCCAAATCTGTATGTGGGCATTTGCTATCATAATATAATCATTTGCGCAAAGGTGGAGGGTAGGTAGGTTCGAACTGATGTAGCGAATGCTTTGAGCTCTTGAATAATTTATTTTATGACTTGCGAAATGACGTCGGGTAGGTAGCTGATCTAACGCACGTTTTGAGCTTTTGAACTCCTTAAATCTTTTATGTGAAAAATAAAAAAAGGATAAAGATCCTTTTTTACAAATGTATTTCTGGGAAAAATAAGATAATACGAAAAGGAGAAAGATCCTTTTTTTACCAATGTATTTCTAGGAAAAATCAGAATTCATATTTTTGGACTACTATATAATAATTGTGCTTAAGCATTCCTATATAAACAATGTAATATTTATTTTATTTTCATTTGTGGTTTTGGGCGCAATAGATGAGCATTACTTACGCCTGCTTTACACTACTCGCGAAGTTAAACGTATTTCTCAAAGCAAAACCATGTCGGAAGTAAAAAAGAAGAGACGGCAATACTGTGCGGAATACATTAAATTCGGATTCATTGAAAATCCCACAAACCCATCCTCGCCTTTGTGTCTTCTATGTCTAAAAACATTTTCGAATGAAGCAATGAAGCCTTCAAGACTGCAAGATCATTTGAATAAAATGCATCCAGATAAGAGAGACAAGAATGTAGCATATTTTCAAGACCTAGAGAAGAAGCATAATACTGAGCCAAGTGTAACAAAACTATTTTCGGCGGCTGCTAAGCAAGATGACGACGGACTTCGAGCTTCGTACAATATCTCTTTGTTAATTGCTCAAAAAGGCAAACCACATAACATCGGAGAAGAGTTAATAGTAGAGGATCCGGTTTAAGAACAACACCCCACATTCTTTTTCGTGATAAAATAATTTTTTTTAATAATAAAACTTATTGATTAATCAAATGAGAAATGATTGACAGTATATATCTTAGCAAGACTATTTTTATTTAAAATTAATTAATTTCATTTTTTTTTCTTAATTACCCTCAGTATTTTCCTTTGTAAATTTAGTCTCAATCAAAGAAAAAAAGTATATAGAAAATGCCATACAATGTTTGACTACCTTTTTTTAGGCAACAATACGTGTCAACCAGGTGTAAACAGGTAAGCGGATTTAGTGCTATACCCTCATTCTTTTTCTTTAAAAATTAAATATGTAAATATTCAGAATTTTATTACGAATCCAACGATATATGATTGACTTTCCAAATCCTGGCAAAGCTAATGATTGACACGATCTAAAGTTTCAATAATTTCATGTAAAAATAAAGTGTGACTGCAAGCGCTATATCTTTTTATATGTACGACAGAGAAGGATGCGCATAAGACTCTTGCCAGAAAGAGAAAGGCGTGAGTTCAGTTCTGTGTGTATAAGACAAAGATAGATATATTCCCCCACTTAAAATTATTTTGGAGCCTTACCACGTTATAGCATTATTAGCTTTAAAAAGTTGTAATATATTGTAATATGCTATAAAATTTATTGCAATTAAAGAACATAATTTGTTTAACGTGTATGTAATTAAAAAAAAAATGAAATTAATTAATTTTTAATTAAAAATAGTCTTGCTAAGATATAGACTCAATCATTTCTCATTTGATTAATCAATAAGTTTTATTATTAAAAAAAATTATTTTATCACGGAAAAGAATGAGGGGTGTTGTTCTTAAACCGGATCTTAGACTATAATATTGCCAGCAATAAATGAAGTAATAACTACCGTGCTTCATAAACCGGCCGCAGTATTATCCGAAAAATTCCTTTGAGTAATAATTCTGTGCAAAGACGAATTGATGAAATGGCTGAAAACATTGAAGAATCATTGTACGATCACCTGAGGTCAAGTCAATTTTCAATTCAGCTGGATGAGTCCACTTTACCAACTAATGAAGCATTGTTGTTGTCTTACGTGAGTTTTATTAAAGATGAGAAAATATGTGAAGAACTATTATTTGATAGAAATTTAGAGACCGATACAAAAGGCGAAACCATATTCAATATATTGGAAAAGTTTTGCGATGAGAATGAAATTCCTTTGAAAAATATTATTTCAGTTGCTACGGATGGCGCTTCGGCTATGACAGTGTGTCATAAAGGCTTCATAGCGTTCTTAAAAAATAAAATTCCAGATGTCCTTGGTGTACATTGCGTTATTCATAGACAACATTTAGTTGCTAGAAACTTATGTGAAAAACTATTTCAATCACTGCAATATGTCATCAAAGCAGTCAATAAAATCCGCAACAGCTCTTTGAATGATAGATTATTTCATCAGCTTTGTGTTACTAATGACGAGGATTTCAATCGTTTGTTGTTTCATACTGAAGTTCGTTGGCTATCAAGAGGCAATTGTCTGACTCGATTCTACAACCTGTTTGACTCTGTTATAGAGTTCTTGGAAACTAAAGATACAGAATTTCAAGACAAGCTCATAACATCAAAGAATGATATAGCTTACATGACAGACCTGTATAAATTGTTCAACGTCATGAATCTCCAACTGCAAGGCGATAACCTAAATTTTATTAAAACAAAAAACGTCGTTGCTGCTTTCGCAGCCAAACTGCTTCTACACAAAAAGAATCTGGGCAGACGTGAGTTTCACAATTTTCCGAATTTATCAGTATCATGCAGTAACGACGAATTGTTTGCCTACTGCCAACATTTGGAAAACCTACAAATTGACTTCACCGAACGATACCAGGGCATTTTGAACTTGGAAATACCAGATTGGGTGTTGGATCCGTTTTCAAATGTCAACACAGCAATGTCACCTCAGGTGGAAGAAGAACTTATAGAATTGACAACAAACGGGGAAATAAAAATCAAGTTCAAAAATGGTTACCAAGAATTTTGGCTACAAAAACCGATCTCGCAATTATACCCTGGATTGTGGTCAATCGTTCAACGATTCTTGATAGCATTTCCATCGTCATATTTCTGTGAACAACAACTGCTTACTAAAAATAGAAATCGTTTGCTTGTTACCGAACGTGGCGAGTTGTGACTGTTCTTCAGTAAATTGGAACCTGATATTAACAAAATTATTAAACAGCATCAGATTCATCCTTCACATTAGTTTTTATATATGGATCGATTATTTTAGTTTTATTTTTAATAAAATATTCTCTGTTTTAATACTATAAAGTTGTGTTTCAATAATCGTTCTTATTGGCAGGTGGAGCCCGTAAGAGTTAACTTGAGACCTAAGCGCCGTTGTATGTTACCTACTGCGCGTAGGTTTGAAGTTGCTGGTTATAGTAAAAGTTTCGTTTAGAATTCTCCGTTAATATACATATAAGTATAGGTCACAATAATTAACTTGAAGTTATAGTGGTTTTTAAATAGGTGAAAAATGGGGGCGCTAAAAAAATATTTATTCTCAAAGTGGGCGGTAGACAAAATAAGTTTGGGAACCACTGGTCAAGACTATGTACAACTGTGATAACTTACATACATACATACATATATGCATGCATATGGAAGTTTTAAATGATGAAAGGTGTTATTTACAAATATCATTTTTGTTATATAATAGATTTGTAGGATATTATGATTGTTTAAATGAGTTAAGCATCCATCCCCTCTATCCGGTAAAACTGGCGCATCCTAATACGCCAGCTTAATTCACCACAGCTGATGACATTACAACACCACACCAATGTAACACACCACTCTCGTACGTAACCCAACTCACAAAAGGAAGCGACAGCGGGAAAGCTATTCAATTCGTCAGCTGCAACTCGCCCATCAACACACACATTCGCCATATACACATTCGCACCTTAACATCCGTCTCCAGCACATTCGTTTACACAATTCGTTTTTAAACCTTTCGAGCAACACATTCGCTTCGACACTGCGCCGCGTCACGCTAATCTCCTCCAGTTACAAGAAGTCAACCACGATCCGTGTCCACTCGATCACAAGCAGTGATAAATCGTCCCCGGAATTAGAGTGTCGCCGCCTCGCCCGTCGATATCGTTTCTAATGAGTTTATACATATATGTATAATAAAATCAATAAATTTAAATAAACTTGTTAAAAATCCCAACGTGTACAAAATTAAACAGACATTTTTATTTCATTTAACTAAGTGGTGAGTGCTCCCCAATGTATCGAATATACATTTAAACATGGTCCTTCGAGCCTTACAGAAAGGCACTATTGGATTTTAAAATAAAAATCTAAAAAAGAAAAAATAAAACAGAACAAAGTGTGGTGACAAAAAACAGTGTTAACAAAACAATAAAAAAAGCAACTAAGCGAACAGACCAAAAAAAAAAAATAAAACAACAAAAAAAGTGCAGTGAACAAAAACAAAAAAAACCAATGCTGCGACATAAAACATAAATTTACAAAACCAAAATATAAAAAAGTTTACAAACACAAAAACAATAAAACAAACAGAAACAAGCGGGCGCGAATTCAAACAAAAAAAAAAAATAAAATAAAGTAAAGCAAATAAACGAAAGTGCAGAGCAGTGCAGTGTTTTTATGTTTTAGACAAAATAGACAAAAAGTGCCAAAAACAAAAACAAATTACACGGGAGAACAAAATAAACAAAACAATTTCAACAAACAAAAACGCACGAAACCTAAGCACAAAACATAAATCGGGCGCGAAAAGCTAAATCATCGATAAAACGAAACAAACGGGCGCGAACATTAAAACAAATATACAAGTAGTACATACATACAACAAAACAACAGCACGAGGAGGTAGCCAGCTGGAGCACAGGAATTGGAACAAAGCGAACAGACAAACCAGCTGGAAACGATTCGGAGAGGAGCACAGAAATTTAACCAAATGCACACACATACATATATACATATGTACAGTCGGATAATGCCCAAAAGCCCTCATTGGAAAACAGAGTGAGCGTATTATGTCCATAATTTATTTAATTTATGCACGTATGCATGTCTATGCTTAAAATTTTTTCAAAAATTTTTCCAAAAAAAAAAATTAATAACTTTGTGTTCTCAAAACACCAAATTATCAAAAAAAAAATATCAAATATTTAATTGTAACATATTTCCGGCAGTCCTCCTTATACTTCATAAAGCATTGCATACAACAAAAACGGAAAAGATTAATATATTTCATCTGCATATACATACATATATGTGTATAGCAAAACATCTTGACAAAGTATATATTCACATATAAAAGTGTGCACCTTTTGCTTTTAATTTCCTTTTAAATCTTTCTTTCTTTTACGAAAAAATTAAATAACATTTACATAAGTATATACCAAAAAAAAAAAAAAAACAATATATCAACAAAATATACATAAGTTGCAAGAACTATGCAAACTATTTATTAACACATTTGTACACACACATATTATAAGTCCGCATTGGCAATTATCCGGCAATACCTCTTGTTCTTTGGTAAACAAAAACAAGCAGGATTGCGTACAAAAAGCGAATTGATCTCTCTAACGAGCTCTCAATTGCTTACGAACAAGACATAATTAAAAACATAACAAACAATTCGTGCATACTTATGTACAAAGCATATTGATCTCTTCGACGAGCTCTCAATTGCACAAAACATAAGAAACTTCATACGCACATACAAACATACATATAAGTCCAAGTATCAGGGTGAACCTAAATACTAACATAAGGACGTAAAAGGTGGTAATAAAGTAAAAGTGCGGACTTTTTCAAACTTAAAGCTAAAATAAAATAAACAAATAATATTATTTCGCAAAAATGGTTAATAGCGGCACTAATCAATACACACCTGCAGGAGCTACACGCTCAAAACAGGTTGTAAAATTTATTTCACAAAGTGACAGTTTAACAAGATACTGCACTAGATTTGCCTCTTCACCGATTCACGAAAACTCGG
Organism: Bactrocera neohumeralis; assembly: GCF_024586455.1. NCBI lineage: Eukaryota > Metazoa > Arthropoda > Insecta > Diptera > Tephritidae > Bactrocera > Bactrocera neohumeralis. The sequence goes on from NC_065921.1 coordinate 51,288,801, forward strand.
AATCGTTATTAGAAATAAAAAGTCAAAATCTGAAAAATTTTTGGACTCGCCTCCAAGCGGCTCATGACGCCATAGTAGATTCTGACAATTCAGATCTACCACAAGATTTTAAATCATCGGCTTACGATATTTACGAAAACTGCTTAGACCAATATGAAGAAACGAAAGCTATGATCTCCGATCAATTAAAGCTAATAAAAGCAATTGCACCTACTCCCCACAGTAGAGTAGAGCTGCCACAAATGCAACAATATCAAGAGGCAAGTTCAGGCATCCAACTCGAGGTGCCCGCATGTGACACAGAAACCTTTTACGGAGGTTATGAAGAATGGCCGTCCTTCCGGGACATGTTCACGGCCGTGTACATAAACCATCCTCAATTATCGCATGCGCAAAAATTGTATCACCTCAGATACAAAACTAAAGGTCAAGCAGGCGGAATAGTCAAACAGTTCGCATTAAATGACGACAATTTCAATTTGGCTTGGGAAGCTCTAAAAGCTAGATATGAAAACGACAGAATACTGGTCGATAAGCAAGTAACGACACTAATGAACTTGCCAAAAATTAAGAAAGGAACAAGTGTAGAATTCATCAAACTAGAATCCACTGTTTCCAATTGTTTGTCGATTCTATCGACACTAAATATTCCCACAGACAGCTGGGACCCAATTCTGGTAAACATTTGCACCGCCGCATTACCAGAAAAGTCGTTACTTCTATGGGAGCAATCGCTCTCATCACGGAAAAAGTGCCCAACGTGGCAACAAATGAAAGATTTTCTCACCACCCAATATGAAATTGCGGAAAGGTTAGAAGAAAAAATAATCAAAACTAAGATCATTAAACACGACCAAAATAGAAGCTTCAATAGACCCCAAGCTAGAAGCAACAAAAATTTAAACAAAAGCTTTCACAAAACGCACTCGTTCATATCCGAACAGAAAAAACACACGTCATGCGAACTATGCACAAGAGGGCATAAGCTTAAAACTTGCGATAAGTTTAAAAAATTAAATATTAACGAAAGGAACAACTTTGTCAGATCAAAAAGACTCTGTACAAACTGCTTGTCCCACACACACAATCTTAAAAGTTGCAAAAGCAAATTTAATTGCTTATATTGTCATAAAAGACATCACACAATGCTTCATTACAGCACATATTCCATCTCACCTCAAAGAAGCGCATATACAACAAGAACCACGGGTTCAATTGCAAAAGAAAATCCCGAAACCTACAATTCTAAAAATTGCCAAGAGACACCATGTTGTTCAAAGGCACAAAAAGCTCAAACGCTGCACATCCTAACACAAAGTGGACCAGTTACAAAACTAGTTACCACCATACCAACTCAAGTTGAGTATAATACAAACAAATACCTTAATTCACAATTAAGGCAATTTCAAAAGTTAAAGAAACTTCCCCCCATATCAAACAAAACTCTAGAAGATCAGTATTGTGAAGACTTCTCTAAAGCCACAACTACTCGATCAAATAATTGGCCGGTACGTCGTACGACTACCACTAGAGCCACAATTTCCCATACTTCACAAATTGGTATAAAAAACAAAGTCAGATGGAAATATTAAAAACACATAAAAATTTTCGGCCCCGCAGGATGGCTTTCGCCAAAAATGAAAAAAAAAAACAATTAAAAAAAAAAACAAAAAAGTTTTAGAGTGTTGGCGGGCCACTACTTGAAAATTATGCACTAAATATTACCTATAATAAAATGTTACAAAAAGTTAAATAATATTCATCTACATAAGCGCTCCTCACATTGGTAATTAATGGGAATCTGCTATACAAAGCATTAAATAATTATGAAGCATTCTTTACTGTACGAATCGAAGCCGTTCTCTATTCACGGCCACACTCTCGCAAGACCCCTCATAGTCATTTCATAGTCCTAACTCCAGGGCTAAGGAGTACCCATTCTGGCCAAATCTGAGCCAGGCGTAGAGTTACTATCCTTTATAAGCCGATAACACACAAAAGCAAATAATAAATAACCCGCAAAATAAAGTTGTTTCCCTTAAGCATCTATTTGCATTTTAACATTCATATTCAAATATGTGCATGTGATATATTTTTAAACCAAAAGCTATACTTTTGCAGTCAAATTCATGCCACTCCATCAGCAGTACGGCGAAATACGTGCAACAATATATATGTATAAAACTAGGCAAAATATTCGCCTAGGGGGCCCAGGATGTTTAAATGAGTTAAGCATCCATCCCCTCTATCCGGTAAAACTGGCGCATCCTAATACGCCAGCTTAATTCACCACAGCTGATGACATTACAACACCACACCAATGTAACACACCACTCTCGTACGTAACCCAACTCACAAAAGGAAGCGACAGCGGGAAAGCTATTCAATTCGTCAGCTGCAACTCGCCCATCAACACACACATTCGCCATATACACATTCGCACCTTAACATCCGTCTCCAGCACATTCGTTTACACAATTCGTTTTTAAACCTTTCGAGCAACACATTCGCTTCGACACTGCGCCGCGTCACGCTAATCTCCTCCAGTTACAAGAAGTCAACCACGATCCGTGTCCACTCGATCACAAGCAGTGATAAATCGTCCCCGGAATTGGAGTGTCGCCGCCTCGCCCGTCGATATCGTTTCTAATGAGTTTATACATATATGTATAATAAAATCAATAAATTTAAATAAACTTGTTAAAAATCCCAACGTGTACAAAATTAAACAGACATTTTTATTTCATTTAACTAAGTGGTGAGTGCTCCCCAATGTATCGAATATACATTTAAACAATGATAATACGTCATGTATGTATGTATATAGCACATATCCATAAATATGAAAGTATATTAGGGGTATTCTCTTGCTCTTGCAAAATCCTCTTGGTGCAACGGCACAAGAACAAACACACGCAGAAAATTATTTGCAATGGCTGAAAAATATGTCAGACCAAAACCCAATGACACGCAAAAATATAATTGCCACCCTGATGTAGCTGTCATTTTACATAAAGACATATCAAGCCGTTAAACTGTTGAGGAAGCCAAGTTTTAAATAGATTTTATAATTTCTACTTAAATTACTTATAAAGATTTGTTACAGTTTTTTGTTAAGAATGAATACTGAATGTGTGCCAATTTACAATAGTCATTCCCAATAAATTTACCGAATCAGCCGTTCATATATAACTAGATTCTGCAATGAGCCTTGGCCTTGCATATTTCGTTGTAGGATTTTTGCATTCTGTGTCATCCTGCAATCTGGCAAGAGAAAGAGAATCCCCCTATTATATTAACAAACATAAGAAATATGTAAAAAGTAGCTCTTATGTGGAGATTGCCAATAAATATTACATTGAAAATAGCATAATGATAATTCATATCAATTAATAAGATTGTATGAAAACATATAAAAATATAGGCAAAAGGCTAACATTCGTCTGGAATAAAAATGAATATTTCTGAAAATACTTTTGTTAGCGAATAGGTGACCTATGTAATCAATAACATATGCATTTGTTAGCGAATGTATTAGCTATGTTTTATATGTAACAAAAGTATTTGTTATCCAAATATCTGTTAGTGTTATTATTTTCGTTAGCAGTTTACTACCTATAACATATAAATAAGCTAAAAAGTTTTTACCTATTTGTTAGCAGCAAATTTACTAAACTGAAACTAAGTTTAAAACAAAATATTGGAAATTAAAATATCTTTATACAAAATTGTTGCAAGAAAAAACTAATAATTTGCTTATTCTATAAATAATGATGTCCATAGTTTTTGATATCTCAGATATTAACGAATGTTACTTATCTATGTATATGTGAAATATTAAAAACTAGCTGACCCCGCAGCCGTTGTCCTGCGTGAAATTATATGCTTTGAAATGAAAAAAAGTTGAAATTATATTGTGTCAAAAATGATTTAATTTCGATTTTTCTACATTTTTTTAATGTAGCGCAGCTTAATAAACATAATTTTTTCGATTTCTGTTCTGGTGCGTAAATATACAAAGAAGATGGGTTTCCAACTCGTCAACACGCCACATATATCTGGCCAATTTTCCCTGGAAATTGAATACGTTTGAAATGAAATGGCTGTCCCTTGTATTCGATAACTGCCTCATAATCAGTCGGGTTCCATTACACAGTTTCGGCGCATGAAGATTGTGAAACATAATAATGACAGATCCAAATGATGCTGGGGCATACCAAGGCACTCCAAAGAATTTGGAAATTCCACTGAATAATTTGCGGTTTCGTCTTTCTTGTCAAGACGATCGATCGATTTATATGAGCGCAAACCTCCCGAAATTTGACTTTGAATCTTCCAGTTTAAGTCATTAACATCAGTATTTTTGGCAGCTAAAATTGCGCGTGCACTCAAGCAATTGCATTTACGATAATTTTGTCAATGTGCGGATAAACATTCGTGATGAGTTCATCTTCCGTGGAAGTGAATTGACAAAAGGAATGTGAAATTGATATCAAACCACTGGAAGTATCAACCGAATTTTGCCCATTTCCAATCCTTAGCGAATACAATATAAAATGTCATCGGCAATGTAATTTTTTCGTATCCCATAATTAACGCGAATTTGAAGGCTGATATGTCGAAATGATCTTCGCGAAAACTATTCGAACTTCAGTGGCATGCGAAGTAACTATTGCATTGTCCTTCGTCTGTTTCCAGTGATTAGCATGTTCCAGCAAACGCAACTGCTGGCATGCTTCTCAAAAAGTTGCACACACTGTACCATTCACAATACGCAATGACTTAAATGAAGTTGAACCGCGAGACGCACAACAGTCGGAAAACTTTCATGAATTGCAAAAGTAAACCTCCTACAAAGCGCTTTATTGCGGTTCACATGTCGACCCATTTGATACTGATGATCTCATATCGTTCAAGGCCAATAACCGCTATGTTGCTTTCTTTGGTGACGTACATGCAAACGTATTTGATCGATTTCACCAATCTACAATATTCAACATTGACATGAGTTTTGAATGTGAATTAGACAAAAGTGGAGAATATGGTACGATCCATATGTTTTCAACTTCGATGTGTTGTTAACGTCGATATTCACACCTCTAAATGCTAAATGTTCTGCCATTGTCGTCTGGTGAGCGACGCCGATACAGTGAATATCTATCATTTCCCATTTCCGTTTTCGAAAGAAAATCACATGAGTAGTGTTTCGTGCATTTATTGTATACAAACCAAAGTGTGATTGTAAGGTTCGCAGGGTCTATGAACCATATTGGTTTCCACCACTTCGTATAATTCTGGATCTATCTCTGAATCAGGAAATTCCGCTGAAATGATTTCATCAATTTGATCTGTTGTAATCACCATCCGCATCCAAAGAAGAATGTGTGCGTGCGGCAACACGCAACAGAATACATTCAGCATCTAACAGCACCATATATACCATAATAGGTTGCTTCAAGATATAGACCGTCAAACATCGCAGCTATTGTTTAAAAAGTCGTGCTGTGATATCGTTACGATCGCTAGCTTATTGACCATAATTCCATAATTTCGCACGTATGTCATCGCATTTTGGGAGTACTTCTTGCCTTTCTTTGGGCTGCCATACGTTGATGGCAAAAAGAACGCCGACAAATATTAGCGCGACCTCTTCGTGGCTTCGTAACAAATTTCAATCAGTAATTGATCACTTCGTCTGAAACACACATAAAGTTTTCACTGAATAATTTGCAATAATTTTTCCTTTGGATAGTCGGAATAAAAAAGTAAGCGACCGCAATTGAACGATTCAAATAATTTAAAAATCAAAATATTGAAAAACAAAACAAACAAAAATTGAAAAAAATGTGTATGAAAAATGTTACTTTTTGGAATTGTCCAATTTTCCGACTTCTCATGAAAAGTATAAGGTACAGTAGAGGCCCGCTAATCCGGATCAATTAAAACCGGCCCCTATCCGGAATATCAGGGAATCCGGATTACCAAAGACATATCAGAACTATGTATTAAGAAAAAATATTTATAAATTTCTGTTTGTTTATTATAACAAATAATACACATGTTCCAAAAAAAAACTTAAAACAATAAAGCATAAAAGTGAATGTAGTGAATAATAAATATGTGATCCGGATTAGAGAATACGTATAGAGAATGTCGGTCCGGATTACAAGGGACATAATAGAAATTTTGAATTTGTTAACCCTGTCCGGATTACAGTGGAATCCGGATTAGGCCGTGTCCGGATTAGCGGGCCTCTACTGTATTTGTTTCTAAACCTTTCCCGATCCACAACAAACAACCATTAAAAATTTCATCAAACTTTCTCTTAGTGTTACTAACCAACAAACATTCATTTTAAATTACATATGTACATATGTATGTTGTATGTATGTAACGTTTGTATGGGGAAAAGAAAAAGGCTGTATTTAAGGGTTTTCCGGAAATTATTCGAATTTTTCTCGCCGTAAAAACCATCTTTGAACTTCAATGAACATTTAAGAAAAAGAATTGGCCAAATTGGTCCAGGCGGAGTTATGAGCGTACATACAATTTGGCGATTTATTTTTATTTATATAGATTGGATAAAGTTAGGTGTATATTCGGCTAAAAATATAATTTTATATTATATTAAATAATTAATGCATTATTTACATAAGTTGTTATATATATATACGTCTATGTATATAATTATGTGCGGTTGTAGAAGTCCCAAGGAAGACTATGTCTCTGATTAATTGACTTAGTGGAAATAGCACTGGAAATCCGCATCTGTTAAGAAAAAATAAATGATGGTAAATTACAGTAATTACAACCGCATTATACTTAAAATCAAAATACTTACCATAGCATCCGTGCTTTCTATTTTCTTATTACCTTTTCTTAAACGAAGGGTACGTGTCCTTCCGATGACAAGGGCAGAGCGAACTCCAAATAATGCTGGTCCTTCATATCACCTATGACGCAGCTAATTGAGTGGAGCGTCTTTGCCGCTACTACGGGGCATTCGCGCAATAATTTGCTTTGCATCTGCCATCTCGAAAAAAAAAATAAAAATTAGTTTCTTTTTTATTTTTTAAATATAAAATTGCATTCTTTATTTTGCTTTTTGGGTTGTTGTTGTTGTTGTTTTAACGGAGATTCAATCCCCGTTGGGATGGTAAATATCATTTGAGTTGTCGTCGAGGTCATCTAACGGTAGGCCCAAGAAACGTGCTGTTTCGACGGGGTCGGACCAAAGGGAGGAGGGTGTTAGATGGGTAGGGTTTGTGGGGCATGCAAAGAGGTGGTCAGTGTCATGCGGAGACTCGTTGCATGCAGGACATACATCGAGTATGTCAGGGTCTATTCTGGATAAGTAGGAGTTTAACCTGCTACAGTATCCAGAACGAAGTTGCGCAAGGGTCACACGCGTTTCTCGCGGCAGCTGGAGCTCTTCGTCTGCGATGGGTGGTGGTTTAACTCCAAGAACGCCATTCACGGGAAGGGAGTCGGTGAAGGTGTTGATGGCTCCACTGTGAATGGCGGTCAGTACCTGTCGAAAGTTAGTTGCGTCCGAAGTCCGGTCGGCGTACTGTACGACGTCGTCGACGTAATCCAGGAATGACCTCTTGATGCTCCTAGGAGGCGGTTCCGCTCCAAGCAGATGGCTGCAGGGGTGATTTCTGCGAAAGCATCCCAGCAGGAACTGCCTGGAGAGGAGTTCGTTATGCTCCTTAACCGGGAGCATACGCGTCTCACTATGGAGGTGTTCAATCGGAGACATCAAGAGACATCCTGTAGTGGTCCGGAGTGCAGTATTCTGGCAGGTCTGAAGTTTCCTCATCTGCGTGCCACTGCATCCAGGCGACCATATGGGCGCTGCGTAATTGAGGACCGGCCGGCCGATTGCCTTGTATGTTGCCAACAACGTTTCTTTGTCTTTTCCCCATGTGCTGCCGGCTAGCGACTTGAGGATTTTGTTGCGGCTCTGTACTTTGGCGATAATCGCGGTCGAATGCGGAGAGAAGGAGCATAGACTGTCGAAAGTTACACCTAAAATCTTAGGATTATTGACAGTCGGAATTTTGACGCCGTCGACTGCAATGTTAAGCTCAAGTCTATACTCCTTCGTCCAGTTGGTAAAAATGGTCGCTGTGGATTTGGTGGGGGAGAGTGTTAGATTTCGTGCAGTGAGGAAACGAGAAAGATCGGAGAGGTAGCTGTTTACCTTCGAACACATGCCATCGATTCCATTGCCCGACGCCAATATCGTGCAGTCATCAGCGTACGAGGTTATGGAAACTCCCTCTGGTGGCTGTGGGAGTTTCGAGATGTAGAAATTAAACAGTAGTGGGGAGAGGACACCACCCTGCGGAACCCCCTGTTTAATTCTTCTCAGTTTAGATGTTTTACCTCGAAATAGTACGGATGACTGGCGACCGCTCAGGTAGTTCATGGTCCACCTCTTTAACCCTGGAGGGAGCGTAGTTGTTTCAATGTCCTGCAGTAGCGTTGTGTGATTGACCGTGTCAAAGGCTTTTGACAGGTCCAACGCTACGAGGATCGTTCTTTCGCAGGGTGGTTTCTGGTTGAGGCCACGAACTATCTGGGCGTTTATGACGCTAAGTGCTGTGGTGGTGCTATGCACTTTTCGGAATCCATGCTGGTGGCTGGCTAGGCTCAGGTGGTGAGTGAAGGTCGGGAGTAGCAAGGCCTCAAGTGTCTTCACTACTGGGGAGAGGAGAGTTATCGGGCGATAAGATTCCCCTTTGTTGGCGGGTTTCCCAGGTTTCAGTAGTGGGACCACTCTTCCGACTTTCCACACATCGGGTATTTGAAGAGTGGTCAGCGACAGATTAAGTACCTTGGTGAGATATTCTACTCCCGTCGAGCCTAGATGCTTTAGCATTAGCATGTTGATTCCATCAGGGCCAATGGATTTGGAGGATTTTGCTTTTTTGATGACACCCTGAACCTCCTCACCGGTGAAAGTAAGTGGCGCGCCGTCGTTTGGCATTTTGCGCAGCCGTCGGTTAACACATCGTTTAGCTTTGTCTACCGAAGGGTGCAGTGTGAACTGCCGGCTAAAATAGCTCGCGCACTTCTTCGGGTCCGAAGAGGCATGACCATTGAATTGAACTTCAACTCGGTCGTCATGTCTCTTCGGGTTAGACAGAGCTTTGACAGTAGCCCAAAGCTTACTCACTCCGGTGGAGAGGTTGCAGGACTTCAGGTGTTCTAACCATTTCGTCCGCTTATGTTGATTTACCATACGCCGAATCTCCAAATTGAGATCCCGTATTCGGGGATCCCCGGGATCGGCATGGCGTAAGGTGTCGCGCTCATTAGCTAAAACGGCTGCTTCGGCTGGGAAATTTGGGCGGATTTCCGCTATTCTTCCAGCCGGTATGAAGCGAGCGGTAGCTGCTGCGATCACCTTGCGGAATTGACGTTCGCCAACGCATACGTCCGTAGGAATGGGTAGAGCGTTGAAGGTGCTCTCAGTAAATTCTGTGAAGCCGACCCAATTAGCTTTGTTAAAGTTAAAGTAGGTGCGGTTGTCCACAGAAACAAAATCAGGAGGCTTCTCGATCGAAATAATTATGGGCAGATGGTCTGATGCGAGAGTTAGCATAGGTCGCCAGGTTATGCTGTTTATCAGACCACCGCTAGCAATGGTAATGTCCGGCGAGCTATTACAAGTGCCCATAACTCTGGTGGGGGCTTCGTCATTCATTGTGCAGAATGTCGAATCGTCAATCTGTTCCGCCAGCTCCATCCCCCTACGATCATTTGACAGGCAGGAATGCCAAAGATCGTGGTGCGCGTTAAAGTCGCCTAGTACCAAACGGTTTTCACCACGAAGTAGCGCACTTATATTCGGGTGATATCCTGTTGGGCAACATGTAACTGGAGGGATGTATATATTAAATATTTCGAGCTCGACATCGCCTGACCGGATAGCTATGCCCTGACATTCTAGGGTAGTATCCCTGGGGTCGATGTCTACATCGATTAGACGATACTGCACGGTGTTGTGCAATATGAAAGCTAGGCCACCACCATTATCTCGCTCGCGATCTTTACGTATAACGTTGAAACCTGCACAACTCAGAAGATCTGAGCGGCTGTTTAACTTGGTTTCTTGGACCGCAGCTATCGATAGACGTTCCCGATTCATTAGTGCAACTATCTCCTCGATCTTGCTCTGGAGTCCGTTGCAGTTGAATTGAAGTAGCCGGGTTTGTCGCGGGTGTCCGTGAGTGATCCTGGGGGTGAGGGAGTGACGTGTGGGTGGAAGTTGTTGCAGCTGTAGTACCCGCAGGGGCGGTTGTCGCGCTGGGGTGTTGGTTGGCGACGCCACTGTTGTGAGTTGCGGGGGCAGACTCCTGCAGCATGGGGCAACGTATGAGTCACTCCACTCACGTGTGGTGCGCAGGCCGGAACACGTCGAAAAATGACACCAGCCAGTACAAGAATTGCACTTGACGGATGTCACATTCCGGCGTATGACGGCCTGACACACGGAACAGACTGTGCGAGGGACCAAGAGCTGCTGGTTGGTTCTCGCACGAGGATTGGAGCGGGATGAAGGTTGGGGGGGGGACAAGTCAGAAGGGGAGTTATGTTGCCTGATTGAGCTCCTAGGGACCGTGGAGGTCCTTTGTTGGCCACTTGGGTTGGGTGGCGGCGCGGCGCGCGAACTGTGTGCGGATTGCACAGCCGTAGAGGCTTGTGTCGCAATATTGCGCAGGCAACATGGGGCCACGTAACGCGTGGTCCACTCCCTATGGGTCTTAAGGCCTGAGCAGGTCTTAAGATGGCTCCATCCATTGCATGTGTTACACCTGACCGAGGTGGAGTTTGGATGGAGCCGTTTTGCGCATACGCAGCAGAAAAATTCCTCCGGGCCCGGGTTGGACTCAATGCCAGCGCGAGTCAGGAGGATACGGAGCAACCCTGCTGCAAGGCATTGCTCTAATGACGACAAACACAAATTAATACTCACCGATCCAAACGGGGTTAGATCGCCGAAAAAACAGCCCTTGGTCGGATGAAATCCGAGTCAATTCCGGTGCGTAGAACCGGCTGTCGTGGGAATTGTTGTATGATAGCTATATGCTATTGTTAACCGATTTGAACGATTTCTTCGGAGATTGCTTTTTGGGTCCTTTTCTATGGCATCGTGACGGTCATCAACACCACTTATTAATTTTATAATACCGGTCACAAATGCATGCAGCTTCTGGATTATATCTGACATACATAAATATACTTTTATAAAGCAAATACTTATAATATTTAAATGATAATACAATATAAATATATACATATATGTCGCAAGATGCACATTTAGTTTATGTTAAATGCGTTAAGACGTATGCACAATATTTTTTTATTGAAATATCATTATTATCCTGCATACGAACAGAAATGAACATACACTAGTCAGGGAAAGTTTGCATACAGATAAACTGGGCTTTAAACTATTTAAAAAAAATGATATAAAACTCAGTATTTCGAACTTAAATTCAGTTTTTATTTACATATGTATATATTGAAACTCAGTTTTACTATAAAAAAAATATTTTGATTCGAAAAATATCCAAACAAAAGCAAAATTAAATGAAGAAGCCATGACTAATAGAAAACAGTTCAAAAAAAGTTTGCGTACAGAGGTAAGGAACATTTTTTTTATAATAAAATTGGGGAAACTGATGGTTAATGACTTGTGGGGTATCCTTTATGTTTTAAAACTTCTGCTAACCGCTTTGGTATTGATTTTACCAATTTACCGTCTCTTCTGAAGAAATTTTATTCCATTCTTCGAGAATGATCTTTTTCAAGTTTGGATGAAAACTATATTCCCGAATACTGCGCTCCGATAAGTCCCACAAGTGCTCAATAAAACTGATATCTGCAGGTTGTGGAGGTGAATGCAATTTCTTCGGCACATTATATAACAGCCATAGCTTGATTATGCCTGTTGTGTGTTTCGGATCGATATCCTGTCTTTAAAATTTCAAGATACAACCTGTTATCCGTGCTTCACTGTAGGCACTAAGCTTTCTTTACCTTTCTTGAACATCTTTTGCTATTTGGGAAGACTTAAGTTGAGTTGAGTTCCTTAGTAATGTACCGCTCTTCTCGATCGCTGAGCTTAGAGGCACGTCCAGAACGATGCTTAGCAACTGAGAACCTCTTGATTTAAAATAACAAATCAGTTTTTGAATAGAATAGTAACGTAAGGTTTTGCCTTCTTTCCATAATTTTACGATTATTTCCCTTTCACCAGAAATAGCTCTTTTGCTAGTACCAGCCAGTTATTCAATGTGTCGGATTGTTATCAAAATTATCTTAAGAACAGTAATTACGCTTAAATAAATACTTCTTTCACCGTTTCGTCTGAATTTGTAATGTGGGAATTCCCTTTTCAAAATTTATACGCAAACCTTCTCTGCGACAGCGAAAGCTGGATTTTGAAAGATTAATCGATAACACCGATGTTGCCACATTTTAAACATAAATGTACTAAGTAAAGGTTGGTACGCAGCTCTCAAGTAATTGCTCAAGAAAAAAAATATATTATTTCTCAAGTAATTTTGACAGCTGGTTACGCATTGTGAATGATCTACATTAAAAGAGCAAGAGAGAATAAACAAAGAAAACAAACTTTGTGCGTAATATGTATGTGTGTATGTGTATGGTAATATAAATATTTTCATTGAGATTTAAGAAATCATGTTGATGATTGGTAGGTTTTATACAACATTTCAAAATGGAATATACTTCATAATAATGATTTAAACTAATTTAGGATGAATTTGACGATTACTTCGAATTTCCTTCAATTTGATTTGATGTTTCTTCGCAAAACTAGGTTTGCCATATTCACATTTTACTGAAAAAAGTATCAAAAATTAGTACTAGATTTCTTGAGAGCTGCGTACTAGCACAAGTAAATTTATCGCAGGAAAGTTTCTTAAGCGTTTTTTTATATGAAGTTTTTACGCTTCTTGAGAGCTGCGTACTAAGCTTAAAGCTCTTGAATATTTAGTTTAAGATTCTAAATAAAACAAGAAAAAACGTTAACTTCGGCTGCACCGACGCTAATATACCCTCCACAGGTGCATTTCTTTTAGTAACTATGTGTTCAGTTTGTATGATAGCTATATGCTATTGTTAACCGATCTGAACGATTTCTTCGGAGATTACATTGTTGTCTTAGAAAATAATCTGTACCAAATTTGGTGAAGATACATTGTCAAATGTGAAAGTTTCCATACAAGAACTTGATTCCGATCGTTCAGTTTGTATGGTAGCTATATGCTATTGTTAACCGATCTGAACAATTTCTTAGGAGATTACATTGTTGGCTTAGAAAATAATCTATACCAAATTTGGTGAAGATACATTGTCAAATGTGAAAGTTTTCCATACAAGAACTTGATTCCGATCGTTCAGTTTGTATGGTAGCGATATGCTATTGTTAACCGATCTGAACAATTTCTTCGGAGATTACATTGTTGGCTTAGAAAATAATCTATACCAAATTTGGCGAAGATACATTGTCAAATGTGAAAGTTTTCCATACAAGAACTTGATTCCGATCGTTCAGTTTATATGGCAGCTATATGATATTGTGGTCCGATATCGGCCGTTCCGACTAATGAGCAGCTTCTTGAAGAGAAAATGACGTTTGCAAAATTTCAAAAGGATATCTTAAAAACTGAGGGACTAGTTTGTATATATACAGACGGACGGACGCACGGACGGACGGACATGGTTAAATCGACTCAGGTCAACATACTGATCATTTATATATTTTATAGGGTCTCCGACGCTTCTTTCTGGGTGTTACAAACATCGTCACGAACTTAATATACCCTGTTCAGGGTATAAAAATATACTAATATAAATTTTAATAGGAAAAATGGAAATCTGTTGAACAGAATATACATACATACATACGCATGTATAATATAACTAAGTTCACATTATTGTGGTTTTTATTTCAAATAGTTTTAGACATCCTGCGTACGTATACGAATCTTGGACGTAGAAATGAACATATTTATAAGCGCACAATTCGTTTCAAAGATTTTATATTTTTAACATCTATGTACATATATGTACATATGTAAATATGTATATATGTGTAGAGATAAGCACAAATTAAATATTACACACAAATCACAATCATAAACATAACTCTTTTAATTAAATATACATTATCTACCTGCATTTATTTATTTTGTAAAGTTATTAATTTATAACTCGCTCACCTGTATTGGTTTTAATTCTCAATACAGAAATGCTCGAAATGGTTTTATATATGTAGTTATACAAACAATATAAAAATCACAACCCTTACCATATTTTTTTTAGCTTTCCCGTTTTCTACTTGTATATATAAAATAAAAGAAATTATTTAAAAAAAAAAATATCAAAGAAAGATCTTATCTCTACAAAATCCATATGCAATTGCGCTTTTTCTTCTTCTTGCAGAATTGAGCAAGTTTCAAATGAATGGGATAAGGCGTAATGAAGGGAGGGAAGATAGTTTTCCGACTTGGCTCTCACGTCACTGTTGGCAGTCATAACTTTGAAGTTATAGATAATTTCGTCTATTTAGGAACCAGTATTAACAGCACCAACAATGTCAACCTGGATATCCAACGCAGGATTCATAATTCCCGTCCTGCTATATGGTGCAGAATCTTGGACGATGACAGCAACCGATGAGTCGACGTTACGAGTTTTCGAGAGAAAGGTTCTGCGAAAGATTTATGGTCCTTTGCGCATTGGCCACGGCGAATATCGCATCCGATGGAACGCTGGAGCTGTACGAGATATACGACGACATTGACATAGTTCAGCGAATTAAAAGACAGCGGCTACGCTGGCTACGTCATGTTGTCCGGATGGACGAAAACACTCCATCTCTGAAAATATTCGACGCAGTACCCGCCGGGGCAAGCAGAGGAAGAGGAAGACCTCTACGCCGTTGGAAGGACCAAGTGGAGAAGGACCTGGTTTTGCTTGGAATATCCAATTGGCGCCACGTAGCGAAAATATGAAACGACTGGCGCGCTGTTGTTAACTCGGCTATAATCACGTAAGCGGTGTCTACGCCAATTAAGAAGAAGAAGAAGTTTTAGGGAGATATCTTGATTAAGATAAACAAGTTTTCTATACATTAATTAGATTTTGATTGGTCATCGGTTAGCGATTAATTTGTTATTCGAACTTCTAAAAATTAGTGAAATCGGAGGGTAACACGGCTCACTCCTCACATAATGGTATTGTTGAAAACTACTAAAAGCGCGATAAATCGATAACTAATTACGCCAGAGACATTAAATTTTACCACCGAATTAGTACGACAGGGCTTTAACTGAACCGGTGTGAAAATGTCGGTCAATGTGTACATATATGTAGATACATTTGAGCGAAAACTTGGCATAGCCTCTATATGTATAACTAATATCAGGATTTTCGAGCATCCGGCTGATTTTACTCTATATTATTGGTATGATTGGTTTTACACCTTAAAGTATTTCCTTGGCTTTGATTCTTGCAAGTTTCACGAATATATCTATAATAAGTTTTAATTTTAATAAATGTTGCGTGTTTTAATTTAAATGTTATGCATTCAGGAATAAACTAATTTAAAAGAAAATATGAAGGACCCAGGAATTTGCTTCAGGAGCTGTCTTTATTGCTATATTTTAATTCGCATCAGCAAAAATTATTTTATGTGATATTAACTTGACCTAAGAGGCTAAATATAATATATTGAGATGATCCGGGAAACGTTAATCAGAGGACCAATTCATTATATTTAGGATATGAGGTTTAGACCAATAACATTCTAATTTACCGATAAACGCCATAATTTTTAGCAAAACTTGCACTAAAATATAACATCTTTTGACCAACCTAAAAGTCGGAATCGACATATTCGGCATAAAACTTGTAAGAAAAACGAAAATCATTATATGTAGTATTAAATTCTCCACTAAACCCTCCCCGAAGGTGCCGAATGATAATACAAGTAGCTACCACATTGTCAAGATTGAGGAGGGGCTGATTGAAAACAGTTTGTCGAAAAGAGGGTACGGATATCTATCGTTTTACGTAATAAAGTGGCCTTACTGACGTAGATGGATATATTCAGGTGGATTTGTTGCAAGGGCTGCATTATTACATAGGTGAAGCTATTTTAACAGCATCAGCGGCAGACGGAACCAATCCTTCTAGCTAAAGTGTGACTACAAATTATGGAGAGAAAGGAGATGCCAAAGTGAGCTTGCTAGTGGTGCATTTGTCAGTGTATGGCCTATTTTTAAGGCAAAGCTAGGTGTGCGAAGAAGCGACGAGTTCCCTCCCTACTCAGAGGAGTACAGCTTTAATCGGAAACTAATGAAGAGCTTACAAAGAAACTCCAGTTGTCCATTACTTGAGCGAAAGCCATTCAACGAAATTTCAAGCTTCAACCGCCACCTGCGGCTGCTGAAAGACAGATGTAGTAAATTCCTTTGCTGATGTGACCCGGAAACGTTTTATCATTGGTTCACAAAAGATGAGGGTAATTTAATTCCTAATGAGAAATTACTAAAGCCCCATTGAAGTGGGTTCAAGCCATACTGACAAACGTGGCGTTGCAAGTGCTGTTAAGCAATCCGGGTCTGGGTCGCCCCGGGCGCAACATCTTGGGGGCGGCAAAACGATCTTCGCTGTTTTTTAATATTCAGAAAAAACCATAGGGAAAACTGTGAGAGCGACACATTGTGACGTAGGAGTGACCAAAAAAAAGTATCTTTATCTTTACTCTGTCGTCGCGACATGTCACTCTCACAGTTACCCTATGCCTTGAATGTAACAAATACTTTTGTTTCTCCAAATTTTCAAAAATGGTATTTAAAAACTCCAATTCGGGGAAAAATTCCTGCAAATTGTGTCAAAAGTGTACAAGATATAGGGCGAAAATGGGTTTTTTCAATGGCTTTTAATAAGATGTCTTGTAAATTTACTATTAATTTCCTCAAAAACCGTATTGTGAGAATTTTGGAACTTCAGAATTTGCTTGCCTTCTAGTCCTTAAATTTTATATACTTAATATCGAAGATATTTTGTAAAAATTCACTTTTGTTCGAACCACCTCATGAAACTTGTAGGTAGGTAGATAAAGGGGGGCGGCAGAACATCCTTGGCCCCGGACGCCCGAAGTTGTAGCTACGCCACTGATAGACTCTCAAAATTATATACTCGAGTGCATCTCCAGAGGATGCAGACAAAAGGATTACTAATGCGTCATCTTAAAATAAATCTTTATCATAGAGAAATTACTCCATTCTTCTTCTTAATTGGCGTAGACACCGCTTACGCGATTATAGCCGAGTTAACAACAGCGCGCCAGTCGTTTCTTCTTTTCGCTACGTGGCGCCAATTGGAGTGGAGGTTTTCCTCTTCCTCTGCTTCCCCCAGCGGGTACTGCGTCGAATACTTTCAGAGCTGGAGTGTTTTCATCCATCCGGACAACATGACCTAGCCAGCGTAGCCGCTGTCTTTTAATTCGCTGAACTATGTCAATGTCGTCATATATCTCGTACAGCTCATCGTTCCATCGGATGCGATATTCGCCGTGGCCAATGCGCAAAGGACCATAAATCTTTCGCAGAATTTTTCTCTCGAAAACTCGTAACGCCGACTCATCGGTTGCTGTCATCGCCCAAGCCTCTGCACCATATAGCAGGACGGGAATTATGAGCGACTTATAGAGTTTAGCTTTTGTTCGTCGAGAGAGGACTTTACTTTTCAATTGCCTACTCAGTCCGAAGTAGCACCTGTTGGCAAGAGCAATCCTGCGTTGGATTTCCAGGCTGACATTATTAGTGGTGTTAATGCTGGTTCCTAAATAGACGAAATTATCTACAACTTCAAAGTTATGACTGTCAACAGTGACGTGAGTGCCAAGTCGCGAATGCGACGACTGTTTGTTTGATGACAGGAGATATTTCGTTTTGCCCTCGTTCACTGCCAGACCCATTTTCTGTGCTTCCCTGTCCAGCCTGGAGAATGCAGAACAAACGGCGCGGGTGTTGAGGCCGATGATATCAATATCGTCGGCATACCCCAGCAGCTGTACACTCTTATAGAAGATGGTACCTTCCCTGTTTAGTTCTGCAGCTCGAACTACTTTCTCCAGGAGCAGGTTGAAGAAGTCGCACGATAGGAAGTCGCCTTGTCTTAAACCTCGTTTGGTATCGAACGGCTCGGAGAGGTCCTTCCCGATCCTGACGGAGCTTTTGGTGTTACTCAACGTCGGTTTACACAGCCGTATTAGTTTTGCGGGGATACCAAATTCAGACATCGCGGCATAAAGGCAGCTCCTTTTCGTGCTGTCGAAAGCAGCTTTGAAATCTACGAAGAGGTGGTGTGTGTCGATTCTTCTTTCACGGGTCTTTTCCAAGATTTGGCGCATGGTGAATATCTGGTCGGTTGTTGATTTTCCAGGTCTGAAGCCACACTGATAAGGTCCAATCAGTTTGTTGACGGTGGGCTTTAATCTTTCACACAATACGCTCGATAGAACCTTATATGCGATGTTGAGGAGGCTAATCCCACGGTAGTTGGCGCAGATTGTGGGGTCTCCTTTTTTATGGATTGGGCATAGCACACTTAAATTCCAATCGTTGGGCATGCTCTCGTCCGACCATATTTTACAAAGAAGCTGATGCATGCTCCCTATTAGTTATTCGCCGCCGTGTTTGAATAGCTCGGCCGGTGGTCCGTCGGCCCCTGCCGCTTTGTTGTTCTTGAGGCGGGCAATTGCTATTCGAACTTCTTCATGGTCGGGTAATGGAACGTCTGCTCCATCGTCATCGATTGGGGAATCGGGTTCTCCTTCTCCTGGTGTTGTGCGTTCACTGCCATTCAGCAGGCTGGAGAAGTGTTCCCTCCATAATTTAACTATGCTCTGGGCATCAGTGACTATATCACCTTTGGGGGTTCTACAAGAGTATGCTCCGGTCTTGAAACCTTCTGTAAGCCGCCGCATTTTTTCGCAGAATTTTCGAACATTACCCCTGTCGGCCAGCTTATCAAGCTCTTCGTACTCACGCATTTCGGCCTCTTTCTTCTTCTGTCTACAAATGCGTCTCGCTTCCTTCTTCAACTCTCGGTATCTATCCCATCCCGCACGTATAGTGGTCGATCGTAACGTTGCGAGGTAGGCAGCCTGTTTTCTCTCCGCTGCGACACGGCACTCCTCGTCGTACCAGCTGTTCTTTTGCACTTTCCGAAAACCAATGGTTTCGGTTGCAGCTGTACGTAAGGAGTTTGAAATGCCGTCTCACAGTTCCCTTATACCGAGTTGTTGAAGAGTGCTCTCAGAGAGCAGGAGTGCAAGCCGAGTAGAAAATCGTTCGGCTGTCTGTTGTGATTGCAGCTTCTCGACGTCGAACCTTCCTTGTGTTTGTTGGCGTGCGTTTTTTGCTGCACAGAGGCGAGTGCGAATCATAGCTGCAACAAGATAGTGGTCCGAGTCGATGTTAGGACCTCGGAGCGCACGCACATCTAAAACACTGGAGACGTGTCTTCCATCTATCACAACATGATCGATCAGGTTGGTAGTTTTTCGATCCGGAGACAGCCAGGTAGCTTGATGAATCTTCTTATGCTGGAATCTAGTACTACAGATAACCATATTTCGGGCCCCGGCGAAGTCGGTCAGCTTTAACCCATTTGGGGATGTTTCGTCATGGAGGCTGAATGTACCGACCGTAGTGTCAAAGATACCTTCTTTACCCACCCTGGCGTTAAAGTCGCCAAGCACGATTTTGACATCGTGGCGGGGGCAGCTCTCATAAGTGCGCTCCAAGCACTCATAAAAGACATCTTTGGTCACATCGTCTTTCTCTTCCGTCGGGGCGTGGGCGCAAATCAGCGATATGTTGAAGAACCTCGCTTTGATGCGGATTGTGGCTAGACGTTCATTCACCGCCGTGAATGATAGTACTCGGCGACGGAGTCTCTCTCCCACCACGAATCCAACACCAAACTTGCGCTCCTTTATATGGCCACTGTAGTAAATGTCACAAGGACCTACTCATCTCTGTCCTTGTCCCGTCCATCGCATTTCTTGGACGGCGGTGATGTCAGCTTTTATTTTTGCGAGGACATCAACCAGCTGGGCAGCGGCACCTTCCCAATTAAGGGTCCGGACATTCCAGGTGCATGCCCTCAAATCGTAGTCCTTATTCCGTTTGCCATGGTTGTCATCAAAAGGGGGGTCTCTCATCCGAGGCTGTTTAAACTTTTTCAATGGTATTGTTTTTTACGTGGCGGGTCTCAAGCCCAGCGCACAACCCTATGTAGGGAATGTTTCGCCTTCTCACATTAGCTCGCCTTCGAACGAATGTTCTTAGGCTACCCAGAGGATACTTGGTCAAAGACCGGAAGTAGTGAGCTACTTGAGCCATGTGTAAAATAAACGTTTCTGGCCACTCCCAAGTGAATGGCGGTCAGAGAACTTTCCTCACTTGCGTGAACTTCTACACATGACTCCATCCTCCCTCCATTACTCCATTAACTCTAATTAATCGCACTCATTCAGGAATAAGGTTAATGAGGACGAATTTGCCAACTGAGGACATCGAAAAACATATTTTGTACATGTGAAAAATCTCAAGCATTACTTAAAAAGGGCAGGACCGAAATGGTTCCGTTAACACTTGTTCTGGTGGTAAAGCTC
This sequence comes from Bactrocera neohumeralis, assembly GCF_024586455.1. Taxonomy (NCBI): domain Eukaryota; kingdom Metazoa; phylum Arthropoda; class Insecta; order Diptera; family Tephritidae; genus Bactrocera; species Bactrocera neohumeralis. Next base: position 51,309,538 of record NC_065921.1, read on the forward strand.
GGAGGAAACACCCTATGATTATGTATGCTGTTTTTAACGCTTCACTGTCGTTGGAGGCCTGGCTCGACGGCTATAATTCGCCAAAGTGTAGCGTACTCGATAGTATAAAGGCGCAGCTGAATCCTTTTTCGGGGGCGAATCTCATCATTTCTGTAGTTTACGATAGAAAGGCCTCCCTCAGCTCGCGCAGCTTGCGGTCGGCGCCGGCGAAGTTGGTTGCGTTGTCGTTTAATACTTTCTGTTGTATCTCTCGGCGACCAATGAATATTTTAAGGGCGAATATAAACTCATTAAGAGATAAGTTCAAAACTAATTTTAAATGTATTACTTTTGAAGTAAAGCAAACGAAAACTGCTATATAACTTTTTGCGGGTGGCTAATTGTATATTTTTAAAGTGGTATATATTGGACCATAAAAATCTACTGCACACATAAGAAAAGGTCGTAGAGATCGATGTCTTTCGACTGGCAAATTTTCTATTATTTGGGTTTGCAACTTCGGCTTGCAGTATATACTGTAAGCTTTTCCGGTCATTTGCGTTCTTATAGAAGTTCAACTAACGTTTTTGCCCCAGCGCACAGTGATCAGTCATGTATGGAATCAGTGGCCAAAAATACTTCCACTGGTTATATAAAAGTGAAATGAAAACCAAAGCTCAAGTATATATAACGAAAAAAAAAACATAAAAAATAATAAAATATGCACGTATATACGTCAATTCTATTCAAATACGTCGTCTATTCAAACACGGCGGCGAAGAACTGATAAGGTGCATGCATCAGCTTCTTTGTAAAATATGGTCGGACGAAAGCATGCCCAACGATTGGAATTTAAGTGTGCTATGCCCAATCCATAAAAAAGGAGACCCCACAATCTGCGCCAACTACCGTGGGATTAGCCTCCTCAACATCGCATATAAGGTTCTATCGAGCGTATTGTGTGAAAGATTAAAGCCCACCGTCAACAAACTGATTGGACCTTATCAGTGTGGCTTCAGACCTGGCAAATCAACAACCGACCAGATATTCACCATGCGCCAAATCTTGGAAAAGACCCGTGAAAGAAGAATCGACACACACCACCTTTTCGTCGATTTCAAAGCTGCTTTCGACAGCACGAAAGGGCTGCCCCTATGTCTGCCTGTGTAAGCGGACATTGAGCAACACCAAAAGCTCCGTCAGGATCGGGAAGGACCTCTCCGAGCCGTTCGATACCAAACGAGGTTTCAGACAAGGCGATTCCCTATCGTGCGACTTTTTCAACCTGCTTTTGGAGAAAATAGTTCGAGCCGCAGAACTAAATAGAGAAGGTACCATCTTCTATAAGAGTGTACAGCTGTTGGCGTATGCCGATGATATTGATATCATCGGCCTCAACACCCGCGCCGTTAGTTCTGCTTTCTCCAGGCTGGACAAGGAAGCACAGAAAATGGGTCTGGCAGTGAACGAGGGCAAGACGAAATATCTCCTGTCATCAAACAAACAGTCGTCGCATTCGCGACTTGGCACTCACGTCACTGTTGACAGTCATAACTTTGAAGTCGTAGATAATTTCGTCTATCTTGGAACCAGCGTAAACACCACCAACAATGTCAGCCTAGAAATCCAACGCAGGATAACTCTTGCCAACAGGTGCTACTTCGGACTGAGTAGGCAATTGAGAAGAAAAGTCCTCTCTCGACAAACAAAAACCAAACTCTATAAGTCACTCATAATTCCCGTCCTGCTGTATGGTGCAGAGTCTTGGACGATGTCAACAACGGATGAGTCGACGTTGCGAGTTTTCGAGAGAAAAGTTCTGCGAAAGATTTATGGTCCTTTGCGCGTTAGCCACGGCGAATACCGCATTCGATGGAACGATGAGCTGTACGAGATATACGACGACATCGACATAGTTCAGCGAATTAAAAGACAGCGGCTACGCTGGCTAGGTCATGTTGTCCGGATGGACGAAAACACTCCAGCTCTGAAAATATTCGACGCAGTACCCGCCGGGGGAAGCAGAGGAAGAGGAAGACCTCCACTCCGTTGGAAGGACCAAGTGGAGAAGGACCTGGCTTCGCTTGGAATATCCAATTGGCGCCACGTAGCGAGAAGAAGAAACGACTGGCGCGCTGTTGTTAACTCGGCTATAATCGAAATTAAGAAGAAGAAGATTTAAAATACAAAAATTTGTGAAAAATAACATACAAAAAAATCGCATGCCTCACTCAAAAGGTCACTTATAAAACAATAGTTTTAAAAAAATAAAACAACATAATAATTATATAAAAACCACTCTCCTATGTAACATATATCTTTCTTCTCAAAATTCATTTCGATTTATGGCGATTAAACACGATTTTATATTGCAATTTAATTTTATATAAGTAATTTTTTTACCGTTAGTTTTTATCTCACTTATTTTTTAAGAAATAGCTTTGATACAAACCGTGGTAAATTTCAAACTTTATTTTTTTTTATTTTTGGCCTATGAAATCGACCAGTGTGCAGCGTTATGTTATAACGAAGTGGGAATTTTTATTTAGTAATAAAAGGAAATTGCCTTCGTATGGGCGATTTAGTAGGCTACTCCTTTCTCGGATTAATTTCAACGAAAGCGACATATCCGAGCATGCAAGAAAGGGTTGAGTTTTTACAAGTTTGCAACTCGTCTGATCCATCGTAATAAATATGTGACCACACGAAGCACCTTTTGAATTTTTCGACCATGCCCATTATTATATCATGTGAAAATGTGAAATTTGCAGAAAATGTGAAAACATTTTTGTAAAACGACGTTGCAACCACGAGACACTTGATTGGCAGGATTTTGTTTTGTTTGCGCATGTCGCCAATGTGCATTGTAAGTCAATTCTTGGATTTCGGACGCTCTATTCGCAACAAAGCTTTGTAATAAAGATGGATGCGTTTTTACCCAATGCAATACGATTTCAGAGTCTGTCCAGAATGAAATTTTTTTGAATCGTCGATTCAACATAGGCGATAATCTTGACCATAATTTTGAAAAAGATGCGCCGCCGAGAGCTCGAGACGGGGAAAAGACTTGGTCTTTAGCGGAACTATTCTAGACTTTGCAGAAAACAGACTAGTGGAGTTAATAATCCAAAAGGATCAAAAAGTCGAGCAGAGACAATATGTTTTGTTTTGTGACCCACAGATCATTAAAATGGACATCCAAAACAAAATGTAACAAATCCTCTTTCGGCAACCAATGAATGCATTGTGCTTAAGTCGAATTTTTGTCATTGTAGCTTAATGATTTTCAGTGCAATTACTGTCAAAAATTTAAGACTATTCGAGATCGACTTCGTTAAGGTGAAACCGGCCGAGTTTAATATTTTAAATACCTCACTTCTTATAAGATGTAGGGTATCAAAACTTTTAGTCTTCAATATAAAAATTATCTTTTAATAACCAATAAACCTTTCGACTTAGTTGTATTAGCATAATTAAGCATTAGTAAACACCTAGTTGTGAGAAATTCAATCAAGATTTTATTATGTATTGCGCTCATATGATTCACTGTTTTATAAGTTTTGGATGTTTCAATATTCTTTTTTCCAAGAGCTTAAGCCGCCGAACTGTAAGTGACCCGAGTAACTTACGGTCAGCTTTAAATGGCATTCTGACTTGAAGCCTTCCTGAAGGTAAAACTTATTTGTATCTTCCAGAGCCCACAATTTTTGGACTACTTAATCTATTGACCTTAAGTCTTCTTCAGGACTTAAACTGCTGACATATTTGCCTGACAAAATCCACCCCAAAAGAGTTTTTTGCAGCGTTGATTGATTAGGACCACTTTTAATTTGGACAATAGCTAACAGATCGAAAAAGGTTTCTTCACCCATTAACATATCAATCCGACAATTCAATATTGTGCGGAGTTTTCCATTAGCATTAATGCTATGATCTAGATCAGTGGTTCCCAAACTTATTTTGTCTACCGCCCACTTTGAGAATAAATATTTTTTTAGCGCCCCCATTTTTTCACCTATTTAAAAACCACTATAACTTCAAATTAATTATTGTGACCTATATATGTATGTATATTAACGGAGAATTCTAAACGAAACTTTACTATAACCAGCAACTTCAAACCTAAGCGCAGTAGGTAACATACAACGGCGCTTAGGTCTCAAGTTAACTCTTACGGGCTCCACCTGCCAATAAGAATGATTATTGAAACACAACTTTATAGTATTAAAACAGAGAATCTTTTATTAAAAATAAAACTAAAATAATCGATCCATATATAAAAACTAATGTGAAGGATGAATCTGATGCTGTTTAATAATTTTGTTAATATCAGGTTCCAATTTACTGAAGAACAGTCGCAAGTCGCCACGTTCGGTAACAAGCAAACGATTTCTATTTTTAGTAAGCAGTGTTGTCACAGCACTAAATCCACGTTCACACAAATATGACGATGGAAATGCTATCAAGAATCGTTGAACGATTGACCACAATCCAGGGTACTTGATTTTTATTTCCTTGTTTGTTGTCAATTCTATAAGTTCTTCTTTCACCTGAGGTGACATTGCTGTGTTGACATTTGAAAACGGATCCAACACCCAATCTGGTATTTCCAAGTTCAAAATGCCCTGGTATCGTTCGGTGAAGTCAATGTGGAGGTTTTCCAAATGTTGGGAGTAGGCAAACAATTCGTCATTACTGCATGATACTGATAAATTCGGAAAATTGTGAAACTCACGTCTGCCCAGATTCTTTTTGTGTAGAAGCAGTTTGGCTGCGAAAGCAGCAACGACGTTTTTTGTTTTAATAAAATTTAGGTTATCGCCTTGCAGTTGGAGATTCATGACGTTGAACAATTTATACAGGTCTGTCATGTAAGCTATATCATCCTTTGATGTTATGAGCTTGTCTTGAAATTCTGTATCTTTAGTTTCCAAGAACTCTATAACAGAGTCAAACAGGTTGTAGAATCGAGTCAGACAATTGCCTCTTGATAGCCAACGAACTTCAGTATGAAACAACAAACGATTGAAATCCTCGTCATTAGTAACACAAAGCTGATGAAATAACCTATCATTCAAAGAGCTGTTGCGGATTTTATTGACTGCTTTGCTGACATATTGCAGTGATTGAAATAGTTTTTCACTTAAGTTTCTAGCAACTAAATGTTGTCTATGAATAACGCAATGTACACCAAGGACATCTGGAATTTTATTTTTTAAGAACGCTATGAAGCCTTTATGACACACTGTCATAGCCGAAGCGCCATCCGTAGCAACTGAAATAATATTTTTCAAAGGAATTTCATTCTCATCGCAAAACTTTTCCAATATATTGAATATGGTTTCGCCTTTTGTATCGGTCACTAAATATCTATCAAATAATAGTTCTTCACATATTTTCTCATCTTTAATAAAACTCACGTAAGACAACAACAATGCTTCATTAGTTGGTAAAGTGGACTCATCCAGCTGAATTGAAAATTGACTTGACCTCAGGTGATCGTACAATGATTCTTCAATGTTTTCAGCCATTTCATCAATTCGTCTTTGCACAGAATTATTACTCAAAGGAATTTTTCGGATAATATCTGCGGCCGGTTTATGAAGCACGGTAGTTATTACTTCATTTATTGCTGGCAATATTAACTCTTCTCCGATATTATGTGGTTTGTCTTTTTGAGCAATTAACAAAGAGATATTGTACGAAGCTCGAAGTCCGTCGTCATTTTGCTTAGCAGCCGCCGAAAATAGTTTTGCTACACTTGGCTGAGTATTATGCTTCTTCTCTAGGTCTTGAAAATATGCTACATTCTTGTCTCTCTTATCTGGATGCATTTTATTGAAATGATCTTGCAGTCTTGAAGGCTTCATTCGAAAATGTTTTTAGACATAGAAGACACAAAGGCGAGGCTGGGTTTGTGGGATTTTCAATGAATCCCGATTTAATGTATTCCGCACAGTATTGCCGTCTCTTCTTTTTTACTTCCGACATGGTTTTGCTTTGAGAAATACGTTTAACTTCGCGAGTAGTGTAAAGGAGGCGTAAGTAATGCTCATCTATTGCGCCCAAAACCACAAATGAAAATAAAATAAATATTACATTGTTTATATAGGAATGCTTAAGCGCAATTATTATATAGTAGTCCAAAAATATGAATTCTTATTTTTCCTAGAAATACATTGGTAAAAAAAGGATCTTTCTCCTTTTCGTATTATCTTATTTTTCCCAGAAATACATTTGTAAAAAAGGATCTTTATCCTTTTTTTATTTTCCCCAGAAATACATTTGTAAGAAAGGATAAAGATCCTTTTTTTATTTTTCACATAAAAGATTTAAGGAGTTCAAAAGCTCAAAACGTGCGTAACATCAGCTACCTACCCGACGTCATTTCGCAAGTGATAAATTATTCAAGAGCTCAAAGCAGTCGCTACATCAGTTCGAACCTACCTACCCTACACATTTGCGCAAATGATTATATTATGATAGCAAATGCCCACATACAGATTTGGCAATGGCAAAAGCAATACGTTTGACAGTTAGTATTCTATAAATTCTATCCTGTCGAGATGCCCCGTTATGAAACGGAGCGACCGATTGACATGATTTTAATTTTTTCTATATTCAATAAAATAGGACAGATACATATATGAACAACGCGGAGAGAAATATAGAACCGAGTTTGAGCAATCTTTTAATTCATATTAGTTGATGTTCACAAGTTGTTGTTGAAAGTCGAGAGCTCATGTAGTCGTTGTCTAAGACGCCTCCTAGCTAAATAAAATTACAAATAACCCCCCAGGCCTCTACAAAACGCCCCCATTTTCTTTCTGGGTCTCTTACCGCCCCCCTTGATACCTGCAGCGCCCACAAGGGGGCGTTATCGCCCACTTTGGGAAACACTGATCTAGATGATTAGTCGATATACATCATATAATACAGAATTCCGCCGAATATTCGTAATTATTTCACATTTAAGATTCTCTTTTTGGGCCGAATCCTCAGTTTTTGGCAAAATCCTAGGTCATAAAGTTGACTTGTGATCCTGAGTCCAGTAAGGCTCTTGCAGGTAGTTTACCCGATCAGGCACACTCGTTTTATGCATTGCATATGTAGTTGTTTTTGGTTACGGATGGGGTTCAGCAGCAAAAGTAACCGGATACTGATACAGTAACGTATGGTGAGATCGATATCGATCTGCTCCGCACTTGGAGACTGGATGTGCCTTAGACAAAGTTCATGCATAAGGGCACCGATTTGACAAACTCTAATCTCTGTTACATAGAGAGAGATTTAAAAGTGTGGCAGGCAGGTATGTAGTGGTTCTATGATTTGCACTGCTGACAAGTCGGATGCCTAGTATTTGCAGCAATTAGTGCTGACTTCGTTTTCCCATGTTTTGCTGCTATATGCGACTCGTACTGGTTGCGGCTCCGGACTTCGTTCTCGAACACGACGCTCCTTCCAATATTCTTAACTTTTTCGCACACTTTTTTCGCATTACAATCAATTATTGCTTTTAATTTCACTATTATGTTTTAACGTAGTTAATAATAAATAATTTTTTTTGTTAAATTTTTATTGATTTTCCAAAAATACCAAAATTTCTATTAATAATTTCTCTACTTTTTTAAATTAATAAACAAATTTCACAATCAGCTGTCTAAATGCACAAGTCTACCGTCTGTCACCATAAAATTTCAATGCGCATTAATGTTGCTTAATGCGTATTAATTTTGCTCGTCTGTCAGGGGGATGACCCCAGTGATATAGCTTAACTAGACATAAAATACCTTAACAGATTTATAATAGGTTGAGTATATAAAATAGTATTATTAGGTTAAGTATTTTATATAAACTAATTTAATATTTAATAATTAATCTAATTTAATTATTAATTAATTCAGTCTTTAAATCAATTTTTTGAAATAAATTAAGTATTTATGTTAATTTTAGTATTCATGAAGTCGTTTGACGCAGCAACATGGTTAACTGCGAAGTTAAGATAAGAGCATGTACAATAGCTGGGAAAACTCTTAACAATTTTACGTTGCATAACTATAACAACCAGGACAACGCAGCAGTAAGCTGGGAGAGAAGCCCAAGCAGTTACCAGCTGGTGTTATATCTATGATAAGGGTCAATTACCCCCGCAGCTGATAAAAGAGCTGGTACAGGACTGTGGACATTTTAAGTGTATGATTATACATACTTGTATGCGATTCAAACGCACTCCAACCATTAGCACAACCATAAACGAAAGGGGCGAGTTGCTCTTTAACTATTTATTAAGCACTAAGTTTTTACCATTTATTACTAGAATACAAAAGGAAGTATTAGATATTACACTCATATCGGAAAACTGTAAAATAAGGTGACCTAATGGACAGTTCTTGAAGAACACTCCTTTTCGAATCACCGGTACTAGAGTGAGCGTCCACACTTTCGGAAATCATAGGAAAACGAACTGGCAAGTGCACATGCAAGAGCTAAAAACGCATTACTATTCCCTCAACCAATGAACATCTTCGTTAATCGCCTTACGGAATCTTTCCATCAAGCATTAGAAGTGGCTTGACCAATAACACGTAGTAGGAGAAAAACTAGGTATATTTAAGCCGATCTCTAAATGGTTCTATATATCACAAATATTATAGAATATAGAATACTATAGACGAATCAAAAGCAAGACCAATTAGTCTTACCTAATTCCTTTTAAAAATACAAATAAAAAACAAATTATTTACAGAAAAATTGCCAATTTTGCAACAAGCATATTCTACAGACTTCTTCTTCTTCTTAATTGGCGTAGACACCGCTTAGGCGATTATAGCCGAGTTAACAACAGCGCGCCAGTCGTTTCTTCTTTTCGCTACGTGGCGCCAATTGGATATTCCAAGCGAAGCCAGGTCCTTCTCCACTTGGTCCTTCCAACGGAGTGGAAGTTTCCTCTTCCTCTGCTTCTCCCGGCGGGTATTGTGTCGAATACTTTCGGAGCTGAAGTGTTTTCATCCATCCGGACAACATGACCTAGCCAGCGTAGCCGCTGTCTTTTAATTCGCTGAACTATGTCAATGTCGTCATATATCTCGTACAGCTCATCGTTCCATCGAATGCGATATTCGCCGTGGCCAATGCGCAAATGACCATAAATCTTTCGCAGAATTTTTCTCTCGAAAACTCGTAATGTCGACTCATCGATTGCTGTCATCGCCCAAGCCTCTGTACCATTTAGCAGGACGGGAATTATGAGCGACTTATAGAGTTTAGCTTTTGTTCGTCGAGAGAGAACTTTACTTTTCAATTGCCTCCTCAGTCCGAAGTAGCACCTGTTGGCAAGAGCAATCCTGCGTTGGATTTCCAGGCTGACATTGTTGGTGGTGTTTACGCTGGTTCCAAGATAGACGAAATTATCTATCTTCCTTGTCCAGCCTGGAGAAAGCAGAACTAACGGCGCGGGTGTTAAGGCCGATGATATCAATATCATCGGCATACGCCAGCAGCTGTACACTCTTATAGAAGATGGTACCTTCTCTACATAGTTCTGCAGCTCGAACTATTTTCTCCAGAAGCAGGTTGAAGAAGTCGCACGATAGGGAGTCACCTTGTCTGAAACCTCGTTTGGTATCGAACGGCTCGGAGAGGTCCTTCCCGATCCTGACGGAACTTTTGGTGTTGATCAACGTCAGTTTACACAGCCGCATTAGTTTTGCGGGGATACCAAATTCAGACATCGCGGCATAAAGGCAGCTCCTTTTCGTGCTGTCGAAAGCAGCTTTGAAGTCGACGAAAAGGTGGTGTGTGTCGATTCTTCTTTCACGGGTCTTTTCCAAGATTTGGCGCATGGTGAATATCTGGTCGGTTGTTGATTTTCCAGGTCTGAAGCCACACTGATAAGGTCCAATCAGTTTGTTGACGGTGGGTTTTAATCTTTCACACAATACGCTCGATAGAACCTTATATGCGATGTTGAGGAGGCTAATCCCACGGTAGTTGGCGCAGATTGTGGGGTCTCCTTTTTTATGGATTGGGCATAGCACACTTAAATTCCAATCGTTGGGCATGCTCTCGTCCGACCATATTTTACAAAGAAGCTGATGCATGCTCCTTATCAGTTCTTCGCCGCTGTGTTTGAATAGCTCGGCCGGCAATCCATCGGCCCCCGCCACTTTGTTGTTCTTCAGGCGGGTAATTGCTATTCGAACTTCTTCATGGTCGGGCAATGGAACGTCTGCTCCATCGTTATCGATTGGGGAATCGGGTTCGCCTTCTCCTGGCGTTGTGCGTTCACTGCCATTCAGCAGGCTGTAGAAGTGTTCCCTCCATAATTTAAGTATGCTCTGGGCATCGGTCACTAGATCACCTTGGGGGGTTCTACAAGAGTATGCTCCGGTCTTGAAACCTTCTGTAGTCCGCCGCATTTTTTCATAGAATTTTCGAACATTACCCCTGTCGCCCAGCTTTTCAAGCTCTTCGCATTTCGGCCTCTTTCTTCTTCTGTCTACAAATGCGTCTCGCTTCCTTCTTCAACTCTCGGTATCTATCCCATCCCGCACGTATAGTGGTCGATCGTAACGTTGCGAGGAAGGCAGCCTGTTTTTTCTCCGTTGCGACACGGCACTCCTCGTCGTACCAGCTGTTCTTTTGCACTTTCCGAAAACCAATGGTTTCGGTTGCAGCTGTACGTAAGGAGTTTGAAATGCCGTCTCACAGTTCCCTTATACCGAGTTGTTGAAGAGTGCTCTCAGAGAGCAGGAGTGCAAGCCGAGTAGAAAATCGTTCGGCTGTCTGTTGTGATTGCAGCTTCTCGACGTCGAACCTTCCTTGTGTTTGTTGGTGTGCGTTTTTTGCTGCACAGAGGCGTGTGCGAATCTTGGCTGCAACAAGATAGTGGTCCGAGTCGATGTTAGGACCTCGGAGCGCACGCACATCTAAAACACTGGAGACGTGTCTTCCATCTATCACAACATGATCGATCAGGTTGGTAGTTTTTCGATCCGGAGACAGCCATGTAGCTTGATGAATCTTTTTATGCTGGAATCAAGTACTACAGATAACCATATTTCGGGCCCCGGCGAAGTCGATCAGCCTCAACCCATTTGGGGATGTTTCGTCGTGGAGGCTGAATGTACCGACCGTAGTGCCAAATATACCTTCTTTACCCACCCTGGCGTTAAAGTCGCCAAGCACGATTTTGACATCGTGGCGGGGGCAGCTCTCATAAGTGCGCTCCAAGCACTCATAAAAGACATCTTTGGTCACATCGTCTTTCTCTTCCGTCGGGGCGTGGGCGCAAATCAGCGATATGTTGAAGAACCTCGCTTTGATGCGGATTGTGGCTAGACGTTCATTCACCGCCGTGAATGATAGTACTCGGCGACGGAGTCTCTCTCCCACCACTAATCCAACACATATACATTACATTCTACAGACACAGCACTAAATTAGGTGATAGCAGAGATCGGAAAACATCTTTAGGTAAAACACGCACTCTTAGCCTTCCCTGATATATAAGGCGTTTCCAATAACATCCATCTTAAGGCCACACTGAGCGGACGTTAAAATCAGGACATCTCGGAATCTCTTGTGAAATTGAGTGAGTAGATGCTTATGGTGTTCAGATCCGGTCCGGTGTTCAGATCCGCAAAAAGAGATGCACCTCAAGGAGGTGTCTTATCTTGTTGTAGTCTACAGACATATGATTTCCGTATTACAATAAAAGCTCAGAAAACCATGTACCAACATAGTGACACATACATATATCGATTTCTATATGTAGTATTAGCTGATGTAATGAAATTAAAATTAACTGAAGAAATAATAATAATTAGCAGGAAAAGGACACCAAGTTTCGTGTAACAGCAAATAATCTTGAAATATTTTGGTACTTTATATTACTTTATAAAAGGTTGATTTAAAAAAAGAGTTTGCAGCAACATTGTTTTCCATTTTTGTTTCTAATTTTCCGTTAATTTTGATTTTATTAAACAGTATTTTGGCAGAAGAGCTTGAAGCTTTGGTTATGTTTAATGTAATCCATTGTAGTACATTAGGCTACACCACATAATTTCAAGGTTTTCTTCGACTTTATTGTAGTTAAGAGCTGCATTCTTTGTAACAAAAATTTTAAAATGCGATTGACACACATATGATTCCTGTAGCATAAAGGGGTCATACACGACACACATGTGCGTTCGATCTGTATGAATTCGTTTCGCCCATACACGGCACACAATTCTATTTTGCGTTCGTTCTTCACATAGTGAACATAGATAATATGATACGAGACTCTCGTATTGGCTCTCATTTTTCTCTTAAACGCGTTCCCTGATTATTTGAAAGCGATGGAGATCAGGGAATTGCGAACAGCTGATATAAGAAAAGGCGGGATGCCAGAAATAAACAGCTATAATTAACTGACAAAATCAGTGTGAAATGAAATTTCATTAAACTTTGCGAACATAAATGTTTATGTAAATTAGTTAATGATTTTGCACTTTAACATTTATATATGCATTTTCAAAGTGTTTAATTTAGTGTTTTGTATAATTTAGCGAAAATTTCAATAATAAAAAAGTTTGTGGTCAGAATATATATCCAATATATATGTAAATTATATTTTAAGCTTTAGCGATTAAGTATATACATATATGTATTGAATAGATTTATCTCGAATATGTGATGTTTTTATAAATTGTTTTGTTTTTATGTTTAGTACTTATTTTAAATAGTTACATTAACTATTCAAAATGTATTTACATATCTGCGTACTTATTAGTATTAGCATACAAATTGTAATATTTTTTATCAATTGTTTTGGTTTTTCATGTTTATATATATAAGGGGTATTCTTTGCTCTTGCAAAACCCGGTGCACGGTGCAAGAATTGCAGATTTACAACGGCACAACAACAAACACACGCAGAAAAATATTTGCAAGGGCTGTAAAATATGTCAGACCAAAACCTATGTATATTTGCGTGCAATGTCACGCAAAAATATAATTGCAACCCTGTTGTAGTTGCCACTTTACATAAAGACATATTACGTCGTTAAATTGTTGAGGAAGATAAGTTTTAAATGGATTTTATTATTTCTATTTAAATTTTAAAGATTTGTTACATTTTTTTTCTTAAAAATGTATGCAGAAGGTGCGCCAATTCACAATAGCCATGCTTAATAGTCATTCACAACAAATTGACCGAATTAGCCATTCATATATCACTAGATTCTGCAATGGGTGCTCTCGCGCTCTTGTATATTTCGGTATAGTATTTTTGCAATCTGCAATCTTGCAAGAGCAAGAGAATACCCCTATAGTAGTGTGAAAAGTGCAAAATTCCCAAAAGTAAATATAAAATGCCCAATCTAATATTTTTCAGCAGTGGCGTCATTGGGAAATGTTATAAAAAATGCGAGTTTTGACAGCTCTCTCTCGAATCAAATAGTTTCGTATCATCTTATCCATGCAGTGAACATGTGCGACAGGCAAGCTGAACATTTCTTGGAATTTATTTCTAATGTAGCACTTTTATCTATTTCTTTGTATTTTGTTAACAAGTTATTCCAACTTTTATTTTTCTCAATTTGATTTTTATATTTATCACTTTTCGTATGCCGAATTGCCAATTAATTTTTTATAAGATCAATAAATTCTGATACGAAATCTTTATTAAGGGGGGAGCCTGCTTCAGAAGCTTCAAACAATCTATTTTTTTTTGCTTAAATCTCTTCAAAAATTATCTAGGAATATGTCCCCTAAGTTATAGATGGGAATTCGAAATATTATCGAAGCTAGAAGGGAAATAGGACCGAGCGTCTAGCAGATAGATGAGCGCTTGAGCAGAAAGCGAAAACTTTGTCGCGCGATTTCTCGGTTTTTCATTTTTATGATTTTTCTTAATTGGCGGGCAGGATAGAAAAAAAACTAAACGTCCTATGGAATTAGGGCAAAGTTTATTATCATTGGCATACAATTATCTTCAATTTAAACTAAAAAAAATTAAGAGGAGTCGAGTTTGAACATGTTTTTAAACAACATAAAGTAAAATTTTTTTGGTCAAAAACCACCTTTTTCAATTTTTAAAAATTTTTTTAAAATTTTACATTTTTTTTAAATTTTCTTAGTTTAACTAGAAGATAAATTATTGAAAAATATGAATCTCAAAGATTTCGTATCCAAAAATTTTGTGAAAGATGTTCAAATATATAACTATAAAGCCTAGAAATTTCGCTTGAATCAATTATTTCTTTCCCTCCCAAAAAACTTGCCATTGTTCTTCCGCGATCTTCACTGTTTCGACACGAGAGAAATAAGATTTTGTGTGCACACAGCGCCATACACGACACACATGTGCGCACACCGATTGTAAAAAATCAAACATTTATGCGAACATGGATCGGAATGCGCACAAGCCCATTCACGAGTAAACCGCCCCGCCCCCCCACACACGAGTGCGCTGTAAAAAACAAACAAATGGAGAATGAGTTGAGAAAATACACCAAAACCAATACCTGACTGCATGATGAGCAACGGCACTCAAAGCCCTGGCAGCATGTTCCTAGAAACGGATTTATCCTGGAAAACGCCGACCATTAGCGGATCTAGCGAAGCTGACCCCTTCAAACGTGCACCAAGATTGATGCGACCACCAAAACAGGCGCTGATTGTTGAAAAACCTGTAAGAGCGAGGTCGTCACCACCTGCGCTGCAAGACAACACGCCTCAATCGGAACCAACGCAACCGAAGGGGGACATTATGTCTGAACTAGGGGACATGATCATGAGGATAACAAAAGCAATGAAACTGCCTCAACGATCGATTAATAATCAGATACGTGACCTACTTACTTCTGCGACGAGACTCCACGCACGCGCCCAAAGTGAGTACAACAGAGTAAAGGAAAGCAGACGAAATGTCCCCCCTAAGGCTAACAGGAACAGACTCAACGCTGAAAAGACCCCGCGCCAAGCCAGCCAAGAGTAAGTCCAAAAGAGGAGCACCGCGGGCAAGAGGAATGAATGAAACATTCCTACAAAAGAACGGAAGGAAAAGGAAACAGGTGAAACGAAAAGCCCGATTAAAAAGGCTGCTTTTGCTCCACGTCCGAGGTCCGATGCAATTATCATTGCGCGCACTGGAAACATGACGTACAGCGATATGCTTAGAACCGTCAAAAAGGAAGATGCTCTGAAAGAGCTTGGCGAGAACGTTTCGCTGATCCGGAAAACGGTAAAAGGCGAAGTACTGCTTGAAATGAAGAAGGTCCAGATGAAAAACACGGGAGCATATGAAAGGGAGATATGCAAGGTTCTAGGCGACCAAGCGCAAATAAGAGCCCTAACCCACGAGTTATCGGTGGAGATCAGAGACCTAGACGAAATAACCACCAAAGAAGACATAGCGGTGGCAATACGCTCACAAATTAAAGAGCTGAGTTCCTTTGACGTAAATGCGATGAAAACCATCAGGCAGGAATAAAATAAATATATAATTTTAAATCGGCCATTGAGATTGGTTCTGACTGATCCTTTATTTGTATAATATTTCACCGTATACACATGTACTTCAATATTGAATACATTACACTTAAACTGTACAAGTGTTACAAGTGGTAACTTGTTACTCGGCAGTCGATAATGATAAAGTGACCTCGAGGCTATTGTTCCAGTTGCTTATATAGGCTATGTTTATCGCTGCTCATACATACTATTGAGATGCTTGTTGTTTACTAGTAAATAACTATTTGGGTTGTTATTGTTTGTTGTACTGATAGTGCGCTTCTATTGTTCTAAGATAAAGTTGATTTGATGATTTTTTTTTAATGTTTACTGAAACATAAGGTTGTGGTTAAAGGTTAAAGTATTAACTCTCCCCTCTCTTGTGAAAAATAGATCTCCTGATCTATACTTGAGTCTTGGGTAGATGAGTCATTCCTACACGTTCTATGGTAGCGTTGTAGTTTCTCAGATATACAGTTTCTTGATAAATTATATATAGTTTGAATATTACAAATATACTTAATCCTAGGACTACAAGTACTCCTATAGTTATGAACATATTCCTGATTTGGTGTTCTTCAAATGGTATTAAATTTATTTAATTTTTAAATGTTGTAAAATTGATATTCGTTTTCTGATTCCAATATTTCAAGAATGTGAATTCTTTCGTTGCCATTAGCTATAATATAATCTTTAATTTCTTGTTCCTGGTTGTGGAATACTTCTGAGTCCATAATAATTGTTTCATTAAATTGGATTAAATTGAATCCTTCAATTGATTTTTCGTTTAAAATATGTTTTCCTTGTAATATGACATTACCATGTCCTAAATCTATAATAGGTGCGTTATTTTCTTGGATAACATTACAATGGGCTTTGTAACCTTCGATTATTGGTATTGTACAATTGTCATTAGGTTCTTGTTTACAAATATATTTACTTAAATTATTTTTACATTTAGTAGATGTTAATATTATTTTATCTTCACATTTACTTACGATTTTATTCATATCCACAATGCCTTAGGCAGGATAGGATAATGGAGTAACTTTGTATGTTGTGCGTTTCTTTTCAATGACTGGATATTTATAAATTGCAATGAAAGTGTCGTCAAATCTACCTACATGTGTGTCTGCATATTCGAGTATATCAATAATGGGTGTACTAGTTTGTTCCTTTTCTAATATCCTTTCAATCTCGTCCGTATTTATTGCTGCTGAATAAAAATTTCCGTATAATTCTTGCAATATAACTTTTTGTTTAATCATCCCAATATTAAATGTTTTCATCATTATTTCTGAGGTTGTCCTTGGGTACGATCTTCCCCTCCGTTGTTAAAATTGTGTCCTCACGATTCTCTTGTGGTTTGCAAAAATTGTTGCTCTTTCTAATGCATTTTGTTCACTTTTTTTTTTATCACAATTTGTGTTTAAATTGGTTCAGTGGAGCGATGACATCTTTAATTCTGATTGACGAGGATGATTCCTGCGAGTGTATTGAGTTGTTCGTAGTTACGTTTACTTGATGGCTGAGTGCGTCGGCTACTACATTTAAATCTCCTTTAATATATTTAATTTTTGCTCCGTATTCTTCTATAAAATTTTTCCATCGTTTTAATTTTGAATTTGGGTTGTCCTCTGATATTGAAAAAATTAGGGATTGATGATCGGTGTAAATAGTAGTATTACTAGTGAGACCATACAGATAATTCCTAGGTTTCTTGAGTGCCCAAACGATTGCTAACATTTCTTTTTCATTTTTTGAGTAATTTTGTTGAATGCTATAGGTTTCTTGTCTTGTGACAATACAGCTCCAATCGCATGATTGCTTGCGTCTGTAGTCAAATCAAATCCTTTTCCAAAATCTGGTTGGAATAATTCTATTTGTTCTTTTAGTTTATTTTTTAGTGTTTCACCTGCTTTAAGTGCTTCGTCATCTAATTTTACATGTACTGAGCTACTTTTATTCTTTGAAATTTTACCATTCTTTCCTCGTAGGTAGAGTGTTAATGGTTTCGTTATGGATGCAAATCCTTTTATAAATCTTCTATAATCTGAGGTCATTCCCAAGAAAGATCTTAAGTCTTTCAAATTTGTAGGGGTTTTGTACCTATCTACAGCTTCTATTTTTCCTGGATCTACTGTAATTTTACCGTTTTTAATTATGTATATGTATGTCCTAAAAATTCTGTCTGTCTTTGAAAAAATTTTGACTTTTCATCCAAGATTTTCATGTTGGCTGCGTGTAAAGTGTGTATTATATTGGTGATATCAGTTGTTCAGGGTTAGCTGAATATATTAGGACATCATCTATATACACGTATGCGCATACTCCTATGAATGGTCTGAGGATGTCGTCAACGCATCTTTGAAAGATAGACGGTGCGTTTTTCAGTCCAAATGGTAGTCGTAGAAATTCATTCTTCTGCACCACTATCAATTAAAAGCGTTGGTAACCCATGCCTTAGAATAAAAAATATTCTTCCTGTTCATATTCAATATTTGATTGTTGATCGTGTGTAATTTCTACTTTACTTTCTTAAATGGATTTTGATAATTCTGTCGAGGCTGCGGATTTCGTGGTGGTGGTTGCTGATTCTTGTTTTAACCTTGTCTCGTTGGTCTACGGAATATGGTGGATGAATCGATATCTATTGGTTCAACTGGGAGTTGTTGTTGACAAGAATAATTATTCTGATGTCGATTGCTGAAATTATGATTCTGATGATGGTTGTATCGTGGAATGTACTCGAGGTTCTGATGGCGTGAATCATGTTGCATTGTACGGGCGATACTGTAGGCATCTGCTAATGTTGTGTAGGCTCGTGCATAGATGGCAATCTTGATAGCCACACTTCTCAGTCCAGTGACGAATGCTCTGATTGCTTTAGCTTGGATTTCTTGTGTCAATACTTGGACTATTCGTTCTTCCTTGTGTGTCATCTCAATCTTGGATAGCACTACATTCAATGCTTGGTTCAGATTGTCATAATATACATGCAGTGGTACTTCTTTTTGTTGTATTTTCGTCATATCTTCCTCCAGAACGTAGCCTATCGATGATGTCTTGGAAGTTTCTCTTTACGTTGTGGTTAATCAGGATCTGTGCTGCTTTGCCAGTAATTCTTCCTTTGATCATTATTAATGCTTGGGCATATATATTATGTCCTTCGAATTGTCGTATGTCTTCCATTAATGTGGTTGCTACTTTCCTCCAATTCCTGTATTCGTTGTAATCACCATTAAATTGTGTTATTGATTTAAACATATTTAGATCCACTTCTCCTGGTCTGGTGTAAAAACATATTTGTTCTGTTCGTTGTGGAATGGTTGCACTTCTCCTAATTGAAGTTCGGATAACAAAGATCGGCCTCCAGTTGTATTCTTTGAGCGCTGCTTGATATGGTATTCTTCTATGAAAGCGTGTTGTTTGCCAAGGATGGTATATTGATCCTTTACTTTCAATTTCTTGTCGTATCAGGATTTTTATGTGAATCCCTTTTGATTGACGTTGTGTGGGATGATGCAATGGTAAACTTCTTGGATGGTTTAAATGAATCCTTTTTTTTGTTTCCAGGGACTAGGTTCTTCCCTTTCAGGCAGACTGACTAAGGATATTATTGATGATCCTTTTTTTTTGCTGCCCCACGTTGGGCGCCAGTTAATTTATTTACTTGTTAGGAATAAAATAATATATCAGTCAATGAGATTGGTTCTGACTGATCCTTTATTTGTATAATATTTCACCGTACACACATGTACTTCAAAATTGAATATATTACACTTAAGGAGTTCAAATGGATTTTGCTGATCACATTAGGTTTGCCCCAACATTTTTGTAATCGTAATATAAATCAAAACTAATGTCCATATTAATAGTAATTTAACCGTTTCGTATGCAATCATTAAATTGAATTGTATAATTTTTCAGTTTTTTAATTATCTTTCATGTTTTATTATTATTTTATTAGAACGATTCTTTTCACGATTTACTACCGGATCCATAAAAAAGAGCAAATTCGTTGCTGGAGAAAGACTCTGTCGGCTACTTCTGGCATTCATCCCGGTAGAGGAACATCTAGCCACAATCCGTATCAAAGCAAAAATTTTCAACATATCGCCCCGACGGATGAGAAAGAGCTTGCATCACACCTATGAGAGCTGTTCCCACCACGATGTCAAAATAGTGCTTGGAGACTTTAGCGCTTGGGTGAGCAAAGATGGTATCCTTGGCACAACGATCGGTAAATTCAGCCTCAGTGGTGAAACATCAACAAATGGGTTGAGTCTGATCGACTTCACCGGAGCCCGAAATATGGTTATCTGTAATACTAGATTCCAGCATAGAAAAATTCATTAAGTTACTTGGCTCTCTCCGGATCAAAAAGCCACCAACCAGATCGATCATGTTGTGATAGACGGGAGAAGAAAAGGTTCGACGTCGAGAAACTGCAATCACAACAGACAAACAGTCGATTTTTTAATCGACTTACACTCCTGGTTCTGGATATCCTTTCCGATCCTGATAGGGTGGTGCGTCCTCTGTTCACGGGTCGTTTCAAAGATTTGGTGCTTGGTGAATATCTGGACAGTTGTTGATTTTCTAGGCTTAAAGCCACACTGATAATTTCGAATCAGGTTGTTGACGGAGGTCTTCAATCTTTCACACAGTACCCTCGATAAAATTTTATAGGCGATGTTGAGGAGTTCTTCGCCGAACCCGGGTCTTGGGGAATCGGGTTCACCATATCCTGGTGTTAAGCTTTTACTGCCATTCAGTAGGTTGGGGTTCTACGAGAATATGCTTCGGTCTTGAAACCTTCACCTTGCGACGGAGTCTCTCTCCCACACCGAATTTGTGTTGCTTTATATGGTCACTGAAGTAAATGCCACAAAGACCTACTAGCCTCAGTTCTTGTCCTGCGGTGATGTCAGCGTTTACTCTAACGAAGACATCAATAAGCTGGGAAACGGCGTCTTCCCAATTAAGAGATAGTACATTCTAGGTACATGTATAACCAACAAAAACGTAGAGATGTTGCCTCTTCTCACTTTAGCTCGCCTTCAAACGGATGTTCTTTGGCTACCCAGAGAAGACTTTGTCTAAGACCGGATGTCGTGAGCTGCTTGAGCCATATGTAAAATCTCTTCTGGCCACTCCCAAGTGAATGGCACTTAGAGAACTTTCCTCAGTTGAGGGAACTTCTACACATGACTTCATCCATCACTTTCGCTAATAACATTTTGGAGTTATGAGAGGCATGTAGGCGCTTGTCGTTTGCCACCTTTAATCCTTGACCCACTGCGCCCCACGGATTTTCGTTCACTTTTTTACACAATTCTCTGAAACATGACATTTTGCTCTTTTTAATCGTCTTTTTTAATTCGTTCCGTTTTTTCTTAAATACTTCTCGTAGTCTGTCACAATCTGAGCTGCCTATGTTCGTTGATAACGGCGCCTCGCTTTGTGACTATCACTTCTCAGTGATTCAATTTCACGATTTCACAGTAAGCTGGCTTTCTCTGTGCGATTGTCCTCTTTTTATTCATAGCGGAATCACAAGCTTTGCTAATAGGGTTTCAATCCTCCACCCCTTGCACTGCATCTTTTGATGGCATTTCGCTGTTGCATACTCTTGTTGATACTTATCATTATAGCCAGGTGATCACTCTGGGTATAAATATCGCTCATCCGCCAGCCTATGTATCGATACAGCACTCTGCTGGCAAAAGTTATATCAATAATAGAGCCATGCCCATTTTTCTCAAACGTGTTTTGTCTTCCTGTATTAAGTAGTACTACATCTAGCACAGCAAATGCTTTGAGTAATGCACTACCTCTCAAATTTGTATTTTTGCTGCTCCATTCTAGAGCCCAGGTATTAAAGTCACCTGCAATTATATTATTACCAAGTCGTCAAGTATTTTTTCATATTCAGCATGTGGTATACTCGGCGGCGGATACATATATAGCAGCTGTAGAAATATATGTGGGGTTTAATTTAAAATGAACACACCACGTTTTAGTTTTATAACTTTATTTCTTTCGCACTTTATAATTCAGGCGGTGGCGCGACCGCATTGTACAACGTCTTCTTAACAACTGATGCTTAAACAATATGATTCTTATTCTTTATACAAAAATGGATGATCCATATGGACCGTTACAATGATGGCTGCTGATGGACGCTTCGTCAATTAACAGCTGATTTTGCAGTGTTGCCATCTGAACTACATTATTCGTTCAATGACAACAATGCCTTATGTTCTATATATTATTTCTTCCTACATATATCCCCCATATTTTGGTTCTCTTATAGAATACGCTTCACAGTGGCTAAGTTTTTTTTGTAGGATTTTCATTTTCTGGGTTTTTTTGAGTATTTGATGGTCTGTGTTTGTTCTTCCACTGTTTTTATATGCCTTGCAGGAGGGTTTGTTAACACATTCGCAAAATGACCCTCCTCTCCGCATTTAATGCTTCCAACTTCTACACTTACTCCTGTCTTCCAAATTGCTGCATGCTTTCCCCACATGTCCATATTCAACACATCTGAAACATTTCTTTATTTGTGATTCTGCAGGTTGTCCAGCCGATCTTAATCTTTTCTTAATCCGGTTACTGATTCACATCGTGGCTGACACTTCGGCAGAGCTGATTCACATCACCCTCTCCACACCACCAGTGAAAAACAGCTCATGATGCTTCAAGGGACTCCCAGTGCTGCCCGGTATGCACCGGTCTTATTTACAGCCGCACGTAACATGGTAAACAGACGCTCACCAGGAAGCCGCTCACTTTGTGTCCGTCGTACCTGGATTTTGAACGGTCACCTATATCAGAGAGGCGATAACTACTCGCCTCTGTCGCAGGAGTTTCATCGAATTAGCTGGCTTTTATACCGCATCCTCCACATCATCGTCGGAGATTGCTTATTCGTTGTAACTTATTTCGCAACTAACCTGCTACAGGCCGTCCGGCTGTCCGAACCTGCCGACCCCCCGGTAGGTTGGAGGTCAGCTGAGATGCCTGATCCCGTAAGATCCAAGACCAATGGGGGCTGGTGTGCCGTAAAATAGGGTAACATTGTGTGCATATGTAAGTACTTGATTATATGTTGTTCCTAAAAATTTATTCATAATTGCAGATTGAAATTCTGATGTGTGCAATTCTATAAAATGTGCGTCGCTAAAATGTACACTGCATTGTTAGTGCCTTTGTCAGAATGCGATTCAACAACACCATGATTGCAACAATTATGCTAATTGTTCGTATAAATACAGAAAAGTTGTTTGAAGAAATTAATGGGTATGATTGGCACAATACGTCAGGGCTTTGCGACGAGTCCGTCGGCGGAATGCGTGAAAAATTGTAATTTACCAATGCCTGAAGGTGATAAAACAAAACTTGATATATGAATATATTGATGACATTTACAATAAAGTGGTAGAATGTAAGTTAACAACAATTACTTAATAGTTAAATATCCTATCATTGTTCCAGACGTATACATGTTTATTCTTTAAAGCCGCTGGTAAATTTCTCAACATTGAGGGTGCTGGACTTTATCTACTTCAAAGCAAAATTAACCACTGTTGTGTACCAAAAGCTCATTTGACATTTCAATCCAAATGAGCACCTATACAAGTTGGTGAAGAAATTTATATACCTTACTTGGGTAAGTAAATAAATTTGTAGAAGTAATTGTTTAATTCCCTAAGCTGTAATCACAACTTTTTTTATATATTTGTAGAAAAATTTCTTTATATTAAGAACTACCATAATAGAGTTCGGTTACTAATTATCGCATAAAAAGGATTTAAAACTGTATGTTCATCAAACTCATTTCAGCTTTTCACCGTTATTTCGTGTGTTTCAAAACTTGAATTACATATGGGCGAAAGTCGTCTATAGTGGTGGAAGTTTATGGTTCACTAGCTGAGCTTATACCATGTGCAGACCAACACTTAATCACACGATTTCGGCTGTTGAATGGATTATCCCACTAATCTTAAAAATTTAGCAAGATTTCGCCATACAAAAATGACCGTTCAAAATCACTTCATCGGAGTGATTTGAAACTGATCCACGCTAAATCTCTCTGTGCGACTCTGATTTTGCGCCATCTACTTGTCAGGATTGGAAATCTATTACATTATGACAGCTGATTTATACACTTCCCTGCAAGACGGAGGTAACAGATTGCACAAACACATTGAAACATTTTCAGCTGTTCACTAACACTGTTACATTTTCTGGAATTTTCAATTGAATGGGAGAATACGTACAAGTAAGTAAGATAGAGAAAAACTATCGACATTCTAAACATATTGTAATATTAACTTGCTAGAATAGGAGAGACGAATGCCCAATTTTTCAAGAAGAAGAAAACGAAAAGCGCAGTTTATTTTGGATTTTAAAGAGGTAAGTTCGTTACTTGATAATTTGATACTTTATAATTAATTTATATTATTTATATATACATATGTATATTTTTTTTTTTTTTTTTTTTTTTTTTTTTTTTTTTATTTTTTTTTTTTTTTTTTTTTTTTATAAAAGCTTTTTATTATACAAACTTAAGAAAATATAGAGAAACTAAAAAACTAAAAGGCTTAACTAGGAGAAAAAGGTAAGCATTGTGAATTGAATGTTGTGTGTATAATTAAAAATTTTAATATTACAGAAAACATTTGGAGGATTCAAGTATATTGGGTACAACAAACAAATAAGAGAGTAAGTTTTAAATTAGTAAAGCTAAATAGCGCATATTTATTTCAAATAGTTGCTATAGATTATGCATTTTTGTGAAATATGTAATTTGTACTTTATATCTACATATATATGTATGTATATACATACATACATGTGTAAATGTAAAAAATTTAAAATCTAAATTGAAACGAGTTGTGCGGTTACAATTATAATTGTGCCGACTTTAGAATACCGTCCCACGATTTCGGGAATAAAATGGGTATTGTCGGATTGAGGAGGTTTTTCAGAATTAGTGAAGTGCTAGTGAACATAAAAAGCGAAATATATGTAAGTGTAAAATTAATTTACACCAGAAAACTTCTTGATCATTTCATAAGCGATTTTTTATATGAAGTTTTTGCTTTTTTGAGAGCTGGAAACCCACCTTTAAACGCAAATATCTCGAATATTTAAATTCTTGAACTGGATAACCTCCTCCATAATTAAAAATGTTCATTTGTTCGTCCAAGATATCTGTTCGCATGCAGAATATCTAAAATTGTTTAAAATAAAAACAACATTAGTGTTTCATCATAAACATACATATACGCATTTCTGCTCCTAAGCAGGATTTTAAAAATTAAATTAAAATTAAACTTTTTCAAGCTTCAAGCAAATGAGGAGTGTCTTTTCAAAAAAGGATATTTACATTTTAATTTTTTTAAACTATTTATATAGTCTTTTCTTTAGTGCTGAAATACACAACTTCTTTACTTGGATGTTGATCTCAAAAAGATATGTCGCAAGTAAAAAAGGGTTAAATTATGTGTCCTAAACAGAAATACTATTTTTCGGTAAATCAGTAAATATTTCCCTTATAATGTTTTCTCATTTTACAAAAATTAATTAAGAAATAGATATTCTCTTTTAAAAAGACACTTCTCAACTATATTTTCCTCCTGTAATATACTATTTGTAAGTATTTACAAATCAAAAATCTTTATCAAAGTAATATTTGTTGCTATATTGTATTTTTTAATTAAACGACCACTTAATATTTTTAATTTTATATAATAATTATATAATATTTTTTTTTTTTAGTTTTCGACGTGGATCCTATCAATCAGTTAAGTTTTAGTTTTAAATAATGAATAAGAAAACCTTTTCAAACCTCTTTGCGCTCCTCCAGCAGAACCATCAGAAATTGTGGTACCGTCACCATCGTCTGGCGGCCATGCAGGTATAATGTATTAATATATAAATATATTAGTATTTGTTTTATAAAAATACATTTATGTTTTTCAGATATAATCCAGAAGCTGAATGCTATTGAGACCCGTCTCACTGCCATTGAGAAGTCCCTAACAGACAAAGTAAGTAACGCAGTATTACAGTACCAAATTAAAACAGAAGCTAATTTTTATATTTTAATTTTCTAGATGCCAGTGAAGGCCGAGGTGCAGGCGCAAAGTAAATTATTGCGCAAATGCCGCGTCATAGCGGCAAAGACGCACCATTCAATTAGCCGCATCACCGGTGATTTGGAGGACGAGCATTACGTGGAGCTCGCTTCGAAACTGCCCATGTCATCGGAAGAGCACGTGCGCTTCGTGGAAGACAAACTTTCCCAAAAGGAAAGCACGGATGCTATGGTAAATATTTCGTTTTTAAATATTATGCGATTGTAATATAATTTACTGTAATTTTTTTTTACAGATGCGGCTAATATTGAAATCAAAGGGCGCAAAAGGCAGTGTGGACGGCGTACTTCGTGGTTTGTTTTCAGACGATGTAATCATTATTTCCTGACAAGGATAAAAGCAGTATATGTGGGGAGCTCCGGAGATTTGTGGCCTTAAGCCACAATCGTTTTAAACAGAAGAAACATAAACTAAGGGCTAAACTAATATAAGTTTTATTATTATTACTTATATATATTAGTTTTAAGTTGTAAATATTAGTTTTAAGTTGTACATATTAGTTTTAAGTTGTATATATTAGTTCTAAGTTGAAGTGTCTAATTTTACTCTTAAAAATATGAATTTTTACAATTATAATTTTTATACTCAAATAACTTGTATATAATTTTTCTGCCGAATGCAATAATAATAGGCATATTATTAATTTAATTAATATCTGATTTTGATTTTATTATTAAATAAAGCAAAATAATTAAAAAAATGACTTTTATTTAAAATAATTGAATTTGCTAGAAGTAACAAATGGGTAACAGAAATGCTTGTTCCTGCTAACATGATTACATGTTAAAGGTAACAAACTGATAACCAAAATAATAACACTAACAGATATTCGGGTAACAAATACTTTTTGTTATCAATAACACATAGGTAAGCTTTGCGCTAACGAAAGAATTTGTTACCCGTAACATACTGTGAAGAGATTTGCTAACAAATGTATGTATTCTTTTAGAACAAGGCAGCATGCGATATTTGCCATTGGTTAGAGCGAGATAACCATTGAACATTAAATAGCTATGTGTTACTTTTTTCCCACTCTCTGAACAAAAGTAACAAATATTTTAACGAATGCAAAAGTGAACAATAACAACTCGTTTACACGTTTGCTAACAACTACCCGTCTTGCAGGGTTCTTCTTAATTGGCGTAGAAACAGCTTAAGCGATTATAGCCGAGTTAACAACAGCGATTATACACTACAAAGGCGAAAAAATGTAAACAAACAAATTTTTAATTTCTAATTTCTGCTGAAAATCGACTTCCCAAATGAAAAAATGCGTCCATTATTTTTATTATATGGAAAATATTTAAAAGAATACGGCTTTTATTACGAAATACTATATGACAATGTTTTCTTTTGATAAATATTGAGTGATGTAAATTATTGAATGGCAAAAACTGCCGTTTT
Organism: Bactrocera neohumeralis; assembly: GCF_024586455.1. Taxonomy (NCBI): domain Eukaryota; kingdom Metazoa; phylum Arthropoda; class Insecta; order Diptera; family Tephritidae; genus Bactrocera; species Bactrocera neohumeralis. The sequence continues at coordinate 51,336,591 of NC_065921.1, forward strand.
TAATCAAAGGACCATAAATCTTTCGCAGAACCTTTTTTTTGGGTCGGAAACCGAATATACCCGTGCTAAGGCATGCCTGTCGTAAGAGGCGACTAATATCCTGGCTACCGGTCCAGAGCTGTATGGAAGCTCAACTGGTAGTAGCTTTGGCTACGAGGTCTGACCGGAGACTTAATTCTGGTACCACGGGGAGCAGTTGCCCTTGTAGGTAACTCCAATCTGCTCATTGGGTTTGGCCCTTTGTGGAGATTCGTGGTGGTTGTGGTTAAAACCCAAATGCGGGAAGAACTGACCTTGTCAGTTGAATGTGGAGTTGCATTGCAACCGGGTGCCGGACCCAAAGCACGGCAGAGGTTTTAGATGGGCCTCGAACCCTACCAAGGTGGTTAGTGTGTCCATGCCACACTGCCAATTGGTACTGAAAATGCTTAGCATTCTCAGGGCGCTGATCAACGCATTATTTTGGTCCGCTGTGCTTTTGAGCGCCGTGGAGTAAGGTTGTCGTCAGCAGGTACCCACGTTAAACACACCGCATGTTGTCAACAGTGACGTGGGTGCCTAGTCCCGAGTACGACGACTGTTTGTTTGATGACAGGAGATATTTCATCTTGCCCTCGTTCACTGCCAGACCCATTTTCTGTGCTTCCTTGTCCAGCCTGGAGAAAGCAGAACTAACGGCGCGGGTGTTGAGGCCGATGATATCAATATCATCGGCATACGCCAGCAACTGTACACTCTTATAAAAGATTGTACCTGTTCAATTAAGTTCTGCAGCTCGAATTATTTTCTGAAGTAGCAGGTTGAAGAAGTCGCACGACAGGGAGTCGCCTTGTCTGAAACCTCATTTGGTATCGAACGGCTCGAAGAGGCCCTTCCCGATCCTGACGGAGCTTTTGGTGTTGATCAACGTCAGTTTACACAGCCGTATTAGTTTTGCGGGGATACCAAATTCAGAAATCGCGGCATAAGGGCAGCACCTTTTCGTGCTGTCGAAAGCAGCTTTGAAATCGGCCAAGAGGTGGTGTGTGTCGATTCTTCTTTCACAGGCCTTTTCCAAAATTTGGCGCATGGTGAATATCTGGTCGGTTGTTGATTTTCCAGGTCTAAAGACACATTGATAAGGTCCAATCAGTTTGTTGACGGTGGGCTTTAATCTTTCACACAATACGCTCGATAGAACCTTATATGCGATGTTCAGGAGGCTAATCCCACGGTAGTTGGCGCAGATTGTGGGGTCTCCTTTTTATGGATTGGGCATAGCACACTTAAATTCCAATCGTTGGGCATGCTTTCGTCCGACCATATTTTACAAAGAAGCTGATGCATGCACCCTATTAGTTCTTCGCCGCCGTGTTTGAATAGCTCGGCCGGTAGTCCGTCGGCCCCTGCCGCTTTGTTGTTTTTGAGGCGGGCAATTGCTATTCGAACTTCTTCATGGTCGGGTAATGGAACGTCTGCTCCATCGTCATCGATTGGGGAATCGGGTTCTTCTTCTCCTGGTGTTGTGCGTTCACTGCCATTCAGCAGGCTGGAGAAGTGTTCCCTCCATAATTTAAGTATGCTCTGGGCATCAGTGACTAGATCACCTTTGGGGGTTCTACAAGAGTATGCTCCGGTCTTGAAACCTTCTGTAAGCCGCCGCATTTTTTCGTAGAATTTTCGAGCATTACCCCTGTCGGCCAGCTTATCAAGCTCTTCGTACTCACGCATTTCGGCCTCTTTCTTCTTCTGTCTGCAAATGCGTCTCGCTTCCCTCTTCAACTCTCGGTATCTATCCCATCCCGCACGTGTAGTGGTCGATCGTAACGTTGCGAGGTAGGCAGCCTGTTTTCTCTCCGCTGCGACACGGCACTCCTCGTCGTACCAGCTGTTCTTTTGCACTTTCCGAAAACCAATGGTTTCGGTTGCAGCTGTACGTAAGGAATTTGAAATGCCGTCCCACAGTTCCCTTATACCGAGTTGTTGACGAGTGCTCTCAGAGAGCAGGAGTGCAAGCCGAGTAGAAAATCGTTCGGCTGTCTGTTGTGATTGCAGCTTCTCGACGTCGAACCTTCCTTGTGTTTGTTGACGTGCGTTTTTTGCTGCACAGAGGCGGGTGCGTATCTTGGCTGCAACAAGATAGTGATCCGAGTCGATGTTAGGACCTCGGAGCGTACGCACGTCTAGAACACTGGAGACGTGTCTTCCGTCTATCACAACATGATCGATCTGGTTGGTGGCTTTTCGATCCGGAGACTGCCAGGTAGCTTGATGTATCTTCTTGTGCTGGAATCTAGTACAACAGATAACCATATTTCGGGCCCCGGCGAAGTCGATCAGCCTCAACCCATTTGGGGATGTTTCGTCGTGGAGGCTGAATTTACCGACCGTAGTGCCAAATATACCTTCTTTGCCCACCCTGGCGTTAAAGTCGCCAAGCACGATTTTGACATCGTGGCGGGGGCAGCTCTCATAAGCGCGCTCCAAGCGCTCATAGAAGGCATCTTTGGTCACATCGTCCTTCTCTTCCGTCGGGGCGTGGGCGCAAATCAGCGATATGTTGAAGGAACTCGCTTTGATGCGGATTGTGGCTAGACGTTCATTTACCGGAGTGAATGATAGTACTCGGCGACGGAGTCTCTCTCCCACCACGAATCCAACACCAAACTTGCGCTCCTTTATATGGCCACTGTAGTAAATGTCACAAGGACCTACTCTTCTCTGTCCTTGTCCCGTCCATCGCATTTCTTGGACGGCGGTGATGTCAGCCTTTATTTTCGCGAGGACATCAACCAGCTGGGCAGCGGCACCTTCCCAATTAAGGGTCCGGACATTCCAGGTGCATGCCCTTATCTCGTAGTCCTTATTTCGTTTGCCATGGTCGTCATCAAAAGGGGGGTTTCTCTTCCGAGGCTGTCGCTTTCTTTTCATTGGGGGTGTTTTTTACGTGGCGGGTCCCAAACCCAGCGCACAACCCTAAGCAGGGATGTTTCGCCTTCTCACATTAGCTCGCCTTCGAACGGATGTTCTTAGGCTACCCAGAGGATACTTGGTCAAAGACCGGAAGTTGTGAGCTGCTTGAGCCATGTGTAAAAGAATCGTTTCTGGCCACTCCCAAGTGAATGGCGATCAGAGAACTTTCCTCACTTGCGTGAACTTCTACACATGACTCCATCCTCCATTAATTAATTTTACACTTACATATATTTCGCTTTTTATGTTCACTAGCACTTCACTAATTCTGAAAAACCTCCTCAATCCGACAATACCCATTTTATTCCCGAAATCGTGGGACGGTATTCTAAAGTCGGCACAATTATAATTGTAACCGCACAACTCGTTTCAATTTAGATTTTAAATTTTTTACATTTACACATGTATGTATGTATATACATACATATATATGTAGATATAAAGTACAAATTACATATTTCACAAAAATGCATAATCTATAGCAACTATTTGAAATAAATATGCGCTATTTAGCTTTACTAATTTAAAACTTACTCTCTTATTTGTTTGTTGTACCCAATATACTTGAATCCTCCAAATGTTTTCTGTAATATTAAAATTTTTAATTATACACACAACATTCAATTCACAATGCTTACCTTTTTCTCCTAGTTAAGCCTTTTAGTTTCTCTATACAAAAGAAATTAATAATATACATATGTATATATAAATAATATAAATTAATTATAAAGTATCAAATTATCAAGTAACGAACTTACCTCTTTAAAATCCAAAATAAACTGCGCTTTTCGTTTTCTTCTTCTTGAAAAATTGGGCATTCGTCTCTCCTATTCTAGCAAGTTAATATTACAATATGTTTAGAATGTCGATAGTTTTTCTCTATCTTACTTACGTATTCTCCCATTCAATTGAAAATTCCAGAAAATGTAACAGTGTTAGTGAACAGCTGAAAATGTTTCAATGTGTTTGTGCAATCTGTTACCTCCGTCTTGCAGGGCTATTGGGTTATGAAATGCTTAAATGTACCGTGCGATTCTGTAACTTGAGACAGTCTCAAGTCTCTAAATTTGAGATTTTAAGTTAGAGGCAATTTGTGAGACTTGAGATGATATTGCTATTCTGTAAGTGACAGTCACAAAATCTATTACATTTCATTATTCAGAGATGTTTTTACACTTGAATGAAAATAAATATGTCGATAACAAATATTAAATTTTCTATAACATAGTCAAAAAACATAATTATCAATGAAAATAAAAATATATGTTGACTTTGTTTCATAATATTTACGAAATTTATGTAAAATTTATTTATTTTTAACCTTTTCGTGTTTGAGTTGCTTACAAAATATAAAGAAACGACAATCGATTAATATCTATGATGATCTCTATTCAGTATATTCAAAATGGCAGACAAGAGTTCTTTTTAGTTTTGTGACATGCTAACTACCAGGTCTCAATATTTTGAGACTAACGCTAGAGACTGTTTAGGGAATAGTAACTAGTCTCAAATTGAGACTTTGCCTCAAAATGTCTCAAATAGAGACTAGAGACTGGTTACAGAATCCCGCTAGTAATCTAATCCCTATAATTTTCGGTCTGAACATGGTATTACGGACTAAAAGTGGCGTGCACGATTTAAAAGTGGTGATTTTGCCTAAATAGACTAAGAACGTCCTGGCCACCTTACTCGATAAAGGTTGCTACAAATATTAGAAATCCTCATAGAATCTTTGGGAGTCACTCAGGCAGCTATATCAAAACATTTATATGCTGTTTGAACGCAATAGAAATAACTCAGTTTTGCGTGTTTGTGACTGGTGATGGATCCATTACGGCAATTATAAACGCAAAACTTATAGGTGAAACTTAACCAATCAGCCAAAGGCGAATTTCTATGATTTATTTGAATTGCTCAGTACTAATAGTTCTAAATTAATTAAAAAAATTATTGTTAAATTAGCTTACAAACGCAAAAATTGTGTGAATATTAAGAATTAGTAAATTGATTTAGTATTGTAAATTATACAAAGTATAACAATATAAATTATATATAAACCATATACCATACCCACTTTACCAAGAAAATAATGTTAATATAGTAAACACCATACATAAATGTTGCCAAACAATTGATTGTAAAAAAGAAAATTTAGTTTGTGATTTATATATAAATGTTAATATTTAAAAGTTAATCTATAACAACTACTTAAAATTTGTAAAAATGATTGCAAGGAAAATTCAGTTTGTAATGTACATATGTATGTACTTATATGCAAATGTAAAAATGTAAAATAAAAATTTTAATTGTTTTATTTAAAGGAAAATTATTGATACGATAGGTTAGATAGATAGATAGATAAGGTTAATAATGTTATAACCTATGAATAACGAAACAAATGACCCATAGCAAGTGTCGCGATGACGATTGCACCAGTTTTCTGTGACCAATGAATAACCAAACAAATTACCTATAGACCAGTTTTCTGTAACACATGGGTGACCATAACAATAGCGAAACAAACTATTTTCAGCAAAAGATGGCTAACGAAACGGATGCGCAAAATCAATGAGGGAGAGCGAGTAAGCTAATCACACCGATGTTTAATGAAAGAGGAGAAATGGTTACTTTTTTGCCGAGGCTAGAACAAAAATAACTTAACGGATAACTAAGGCATTATTGCCCACAGTAGTATATTCGAATAGTATTAATCGGTTGGTAATAATTGGCTTTCAGATTGTTCGAATGGTTTTAAGAACCCCAGGTCACATATATCTATGTATATACATATAAAAATTACGTCACCAGTTTGGTTCAACCTAAAAGGTGGAATAGTTTATATCTCAAATATATTAAAACTAAAACAATTCATAAATAAAAAATGTACTTCTAAACATAAGAATGTTCGCAATATTTACAGAAAAAAAAAATAATTCATTATTTTTTCAATTGACAAATAGTATTTGTATGAATCATTTTTATAATTAAACCTGAAGTACAATCTCTTGGAACCTTATGCCAGAAATTATGTTTTCACCTTTATTTTTATTTTGTATGGCAATGAAAGGGTCTCGTTGAAAAGGTTTACGTTCATTCCACGTACGTAATAACATAATCAGCTAACACGTTAACGTAAGTGTATTGTTTTCGAGTATCCAACACATATCACGAAGTCTCATCCTCTCTTAAAAAATATAAGAGCTTCATTTTCTCTTCATTGTGAAAATACAACAAACACACTTGTTTTACAATACGTGCGTGCATTAAAGTATGTTGTATAGGCATGTGCACAAACTCTTGTGAGCCGAGATGAAATGCGTTGGCTGCAGTAGTGTATACCGAATTTCTCTATTCATGGATTGTTTTCCACCATGCAGAAAATACCATGGTTGTACCCGTATTATGAAAAATGTGTGGTTAGTACATTTTTAGCCCTTATTCGGAATCGACGTTGTGAATTTCTTCTTGTGCACGGCCTGTGTAAATAAACTAAGAAAACACTTATGTGTGTGCATATTACATATATGTAGTTACATATGTACATATGCTTCTCTTTTGGATAAAACGGATGTGTGTGGGCATTTTAATTGCCTTGCTCGCCATCTCAGCATTTGGACAACAGTAGCTGTTATATCTGTAAAATATTTGTACCAATGATGATTATGTATGATTCAATGGGCTACAATTATTTTAAATCTCTAAAGAGTTAAAGTGGAGACACTAATAAGTTAGTAATTTTGCAAAGACACTAGTTGCAATTGGAAATCAAGTATGTTCTCCGTTGTATGTACTTATTTCCAAGATTGGATAAACAGGAATACAAATACATATATGTACATACATATGTATGCAATCAAAATCTTGTGTATCGGCAAAAATTACAATGTGTTTAAATATCCTATGGAGCAATAATTCTAGAGTTTGCGTCTATACATAGCTATGTATGCATTATAGCGCATGTGTAAAATAAGTGGCTTTATGAAATTTGTGTAACTCTGTTTCGACTGCAAAATAAACAAATGTCAATTAATTCAAGATTATCTAAATTTGTATCTTTAACTAAGAGTTAAGCACTTGCAAGTAAATGTACAGATATACATATGTATGTAGATACATATTATAGCATATGTATGTATCTATGTATGTATGTATGGATATGTGTATACAAATTTGTTTTCGAAGAAAACATTTTATTTTCTAAAAAGAAAAATGACACGAATCCGTTTCCCAAATCAATTCGAAGATCTCAAAAATCACATAAATATACTAATGCATATCCGTTTGTGAATGCATATGCGAAAAATAAGGTTCGTGAAAATAATAATGTTTAATATACATACATACATTATGTAGTTGAATAACGTACATACATAAGTAGAAACGATAAATTTGCATAAAGTGAAGAAGCATATATAATAATAAATACTAAAGATTAAAAAAGTGATATTATATATGTATTTACATGTACATAAGCATGTACTTATATTAATCTACATATATAGTGCCAAAATACGGGATTGTAATCAAAAATTATAATGGAAATTAATGTGAACATTATAAATTAAAATTAATTTAAAAAGTCCATACATGAAAGTTTGTATATAAAACGATTAATATGAAAGCCCTATGCAAATAATGTAATCATAATAAACTCAACTATAAATTCAAAATGTTACCACAACTACTACCGGAAAAACGGGAAGATAGCAAGACTGAAAATTCATTCACAAGAGGAAATATAAAAGACGCCAGCAGCAAATGGCGACTTTGGTGTCCATTTCATCTATACACTGCGCTTAGCTGGCAAAGTTTGCGAACTTCTCGCCTTACGAATCGCCGTATTATGCCCAATGGTGAGTTCCTTCTCATGTATTTTGTATTAGCGACGGCGTATGAAAATGCTTCATTCATTTTGCAATCCCGGTTCAGCAATGGCGTACATATATATGTACATGCATATATACATATGTATATGTATATATGTATTCATAATTTATTCGTAAAAACTCTATTAACATATGTACATATATACATAATTATGTACATACTAATGTGCAAAACTTCATCCTCATATTCATATGTTTGTATGGACATGTAACCGCTGAAGTAATTTTTCTGATGCACCTGTGCTTTGACAAAAATGGCGTGCCAGGTTCTTGTTATTTGTTATCCAACGTAGAGCAGCTGACACTAGATATACACAAATATATGTATATATAATCATCTACATAAATACGGTCATGTATGTATACACCTCTGAGTATCGTAATTTGTATCTGCCTAACTATGTGCAAGTATACACATCAATAATTCGTGTTACCGTCGAACGTAGTAGCACAAAACTGGTTTAGGACCCGATTGGAGGCATCTTTACCACGCTAGCATAAGACGCAAACATTTCGAGTCTATGATCATAGTAATGACTTAAGCCCACATACTAATAATTATGTACATAGTAGAGTAATACATGTGCATATGTACATATGTATCTATATTAATTTGTTGAACTCAATAAAAAAGAACTGATCAAGTGATTTTTTGCTGTTGTCGTTCATTCATACTAGGTTTTAACGACTTCTAACTTCGTTCTAGGTATGTATGTATGTATATTGAGTTTAAACAATATCTATGTATGTTCATCCATGTGCACCTAATAAATATGTCTATATGTACATGATATACATATGCACGTACATTAAAATTTAGTTTGTTTATTTATTATAATGGGAGCTCGAAAGAAAGTGAATAATCCTAACATGTTTGGATTAACGAGTGGTTAAAGGGTAGCAAGTCATATGTAGTTGCATATATTTACTTTAACATTTGTTAGAAATTGACTGAATTCAAAATTTAGCTATTGGTCCTTTCCACAGTAGAGAAGCAAACATAGTGGCACGATTCCGATTACTTTGGCGGAGGGGTAAAAGAACCGAATTTCCGTATAAATGGGGTATGTGCGGATTGGGGAGCTTCTCCAGAGAAGAAATATCCAAAAATAATATAAAAATAACTAATAAAAATTTGCACTAATAACACAAGGTATTTCTCTATGTTTCACTAAATTTTTTTCACGTTTTTCACTCTGTATATTTAAATATACACTCTAAACATTGAAATAAGTTCACATTTCACTTTTATTTTGCTATATTTTACCTAAATTTATTAATTTAAAAATTACTTAGCACACTCATCGTTGAAAAGGTTAGATTGTTTACATACATACATACATACAACATAGCGGAAAAACAAAAAAAAAAACATGAAATGAAACATTTTTCTATACAAACACTTGATTCCAATCTTTCAGTTTGTATGACAGATATATTTTATGGTGATCCGATCTGAACAATTTAGGGTGCCCGCAGATTGGACGCTCAAGGTCGAACCGAGCGTAAATGAGAAAATGCTCGGCTTTAAGTGTCCACTCTGAGGGTTCCATTAGGCAGTAATCCATGCACAATTTTTTTAATCTCGTCAAATTAAAATTTCATGAATATTTTTCTTCAAAACTTAAATTGTTTATTATATTTTCTAAGTCTCTTCACAACTGGTTTAAGTTAGGTTAGGTTACAAGGTCGACCCACTTGGAACTCATTTGGACAGCTTCGATCGCCGGTCTGTTGTGTTACCTAAATAGGAGTTTTAGGTTATATAACATATCAGAAGACCCTTTAAAATCAACAAAATGCATTGAATATATCACAAATTTGTTGAGACGGCTAATGTCAGTTTCTGCTACGTTTCCTGGTTCGCCGAAGGTAAGACTGCTGAGACGTTTCAATCTCAGTCTTACAAAAGCTGAACAACGCTGGAGAAAATGATTTGATGTTTCCACTTCACCCTACCCCATTCAACTTTAACAACTCCCGTCCGTCAAGTTTTTTAGCCTTATCGCATGAATGGCTATTGGACAATGGCCAATCTAAGGGCAAGTAGCTCAAAAGATTCCCTGCGTTCTACTCTAGGTAAAACGATTTCGCTGTTTCGTAGGCGGGTCGTCGACCAGGCACCCAAACGAGTCTGATGATTGAGTAGCTCTTTTATTGAAAACAGACGCTCCTTGAATAGCTTTGAGTGCACAGCTGGCGAGCTCAGCGCTAGTATTACTGTTCTGGTGTGTGTGCATTAAAGCTAGAATTGACGAAAGTTCCATACAGAAAACTCTCCCTCAAACCTTTTCTCCTAGCTAAGATCCATCCGAGAAAACGTTCACTGAAACTCTACCTTTTCTCTAAAGCTGCTCTACAGCAATATAAGGCAACCGAAGTCTTCCTTACTCTCTCCTCAATATTTGGCCTCCATGAAAACTTGCTTTCATGGAAGACGTGAGTCTCCGAATTAGGAAGGAGGCACCTCTGGGATTTTATACCTCCTGGTAAATAAAACCGAATGATATCGTTTTTGGAATTGGAACTTAGAATATTCGTTCCGATCCAAGTCAGAAAATTTAGGTTTTCTGATTTCGTATTAATGATGTTTTTTTACCCCTCCATATTTCACTGAGTTTGTAGGAAATGTACGTTAATAATGTAATAGTTGAAAGAAAATAGTTATGTATATGGTATTATATGACTTGTTGTTATTACCTGCCTTGTTAGAAGTGAGTTCTATAAGGGCTTAACTCAATTTGTGGCTAATGTTAAGATAACTATTTTGCAATTTATACCAAATTCTCTTGCAACATGTTGCAAAAAAGTATAATAGTTTTGTTCATCCCTTCCACTCCATATATAACGGCACTGTTAAAAACTATTAAAAGTGCGGTAAATCAATAACGAAATACGACAGAGATATAAAATTTGACACCCGAGATGGTATAAAAAGGTTTTGTAGGAGCAGGCATCAAAATTGGACGATGGGCATGACACCGCTCACTTTTAGGTGAAGACTACAACCACGCCGATTTCCCTTATAACACAGTTTTAAATTCCATTTGATTCTTTCACTTTGCAGGGTGTAAATCAAGAAGCAATCAATATAACGCGATACAACTTTGCACTAATAACGTCTTTTGAGTATACCACTTTAGGGCTAGAAATGACTCAAATCCAATAAAAACTGTCTAAGCCTTTAGGTACCGAATATTTGGACCCCAGTACCTATACTTGACTTTTTACCGCAAATATCTGTAAATGTGTGAGATATATATATAATTGAATTTCAGAGACCTAATACAAAGATTTTTTAACTTCCGGGTGACTTTTGCCACATATATCGGCGAACATGTGAGTTATATCGGGTGATTTTTTATGTGTGAGAAATATATATAATTTCATTTAAATTTCATTCGAGACTTTTTCGAATTTCGGCCAATAGATTTTTCGGAAATGTTGTCTTCCAAAGCTGGATTAGTTGGTGGCTTATATCTGTAGACTTTAGACTTGACGTAGCCCCATAAAAATAGTCTAAAGGCGTTAAATCGCATGATCTTGTTTACTCCATTTCTTGAGATGAATTGTTCTCCGAAGTTTTCCCTCAAAATGGCCATAGAATCGCGAGCTGTGTGGCATGTAGCGCCATCTTGTTGAAACCACATGAGTCAACATTTAAATGAAATTATCTTCAAAAAGTAAATGTCATGAACCAATCTAACGTTTCAAATAAAGAACCGATGAGATTTTGCAAATATTATGCGTTTTTTTTTTAAAAAAGTTATCAAGCTCTTAAAAATCACCCGATATCAAAGAAAATAAGAGTGTGTTTTACTCATTCTCTGGTTGACGTTGAGCAGCATATGGTATTTCCCTGGCTTTGGTTTTTGAAAATAGAATATAAAAAAATCGGTTGCACCCGAACTTAGCGCTTCCGTACTTGTTTTCTTTTATTCTTATGCATCACAAGGTGGTATAAAAACACGGTATATTAAGTTTGTCACGAATTTTGTAACACCCAGAAAAAAGCGTCGGAGACCCTATAAAGTATATACATATAAAAATGAGCCGATTTAGCCATGTCCGTATGTCTGCCTGTCCGTCCGTCTGTCTGTCTGTCTGTCTGTATATATACGAACTAGTTCAGTTCAGTTTTTAAGATATGCTCATTTGTCGGAACTGCCGATATTGGACCACAAATAATGGATAACAAATAGCTGCCATACAAACTGAACGATCGGAATCAAATTCTTGTATGGAAAACTTTCACATTTGACAATGTATCGTCACAAAAGTTGGCACAGGTTATATTCTAGGGTAACAATGTTATCTCCGAAGAAATTTTTCAGATCGGCTTACTATAGCATATAGCTGCCATACAAACTGAATGATCGGAATCGAATGCTTGCATGGGAAACTTTGGTACGAGTTATTGTTCATAGAAATAATGTAATATCGAAAGAAATTGTTCAGATCGACTCACTATAGCATATAGTTGCCATACAAACTGAACGATTGGAATCGAGGGCTTGTATGGAAAACTTTGGCATTTGACGTGGTATCTTCACGAAATTTGACGTGGATTACTGCTTAAGGTAGTAATATAATCTCCCAAAAAAGTGTTCAGGTCGGATTTCTATAGCATATAGCTTCCATACAAACGGGACACATAGTTACTAAAAGAAATGCAGCTTTGAAGGGTATATTAGCTTCGGTGCAGTCGAAGTTAACGTTTTTTCTTGTTTTTTGTAATAATGGGAACAAATAATTATATATCAATTCAATGTTATTAGTTAACAGAATAAGAAAGTTAATTTTTATTATTGTAAATTTTATTGTATAACAGTTTCTGTGTAATTATATGTTACACTTTCACGTGAAATTGTACTATTTTAGTCAATGTGTGCATACCAAACGTGAATGTAAATACGAGTATGACTTGTTGTGCCTACTATATTGATTCGATTGTTGTTTAATCTGCTGACAATCAGTCGATCACAACGTCCCTTATGCGGTCACGATAATTGAATTGGGATGTTATTACACTTATTAAATTCAGCTTAAAGTTTAAAATATATAGTCCTTTAATACTAATTTACATTATAAAAATGTATACATATATTTTAAAATGTAAGATTTGGTAATAAGAGATTTATGAAACTCATAACATTTCATAAAAGACATATTTTTTAATAAAATTGATCGAATCAATGTTGTAAGACCACATGTATTACAGTTTGAAAATTGCAAATTGACTTTTAAAGAACAATATACACCCAACAAATATGAAAACTTCTGCAAAATGCCTTATATTTCCTGTTTTTAGTTGTTACGATAAATGATTTCGATACATAATCCTCTCAATGGTATTATTATACCATCCTCCCGTTCTTCGAAAAAAATGAGATCTTGAAGATGAGAACTAAAATAGTTTTATAAATACCGCACATGTTTATGAGCCCTTAAAATCATGAACGCAGTGAATGTCCAAAAGAGGTAGTTAAGTTTAAAATTACCAAACAAATGAGTTTGGATGAAAGTTTGCCATGTCTCATATCAGTAGAAGCACTGAAAAAACTGAATTTTAAGCCTCTTTCGTTATGCAAGTATGGTATTGAAATGTTGGAGATCGCTTTAATCGGTAGCTTGTTTAATAATGATCTTGAGTTTAACCAAAGGTTGTATGCATACATATGTATATATGTACATATGTAACACTTCATGTAAGTTATTTAACCCATTGTCAATATTGTTTTAGTATTTTATCATGTATAGTATTCTAAGGTAAACAGAAAATAGTGTATGTGCATACAAATATTAAGTGTTTATACTGTTTTGTATAAGTGCTAAGGAGATATACATTTACATACAAGGTGCTTTCCAAAGTAAACAGGACTTTAAAAAAACAGAACAAATGGTTTTTCGGCAAAATCAATTTATTTTATTCAAAATAGTCTCCTTCTGCTTCAATACAGCTTTTTGCACGGTATTGCCGCCATTATGCCGGTGGAAGCCATTTGAATGGCCTCTACGTCTGTATGACGCATTCCTTTCATGGGCAAATGCATTTTTCCAAAAAGGAAGAAGTTGCACAGTTCCATATCAGGTGAATACGGGGAGTGGTTAATGGTTAAAATGTGATTTTTGGTCAAATAATCGGTCACTTGATGTCCTTCGAATGTTGGATTCTGAGCAATTTTTGGTCATCAGTCAATTTGTGCTGAACAAACCGTGCACACATCTTTCGTAAGCCCAAATGTTCGGTCAAAATGCGATAAATCGATGTTTTGGAGATGTTCAATTTCATTTCCATGAATTTCAATGATGATTTCGGCTGATTTTTGATGAATTCACGCACAGTTTCGAGACATATAGATGGCTCCACCAGGAGGCGCTAGATTCAAAAAGTCCTGTTTACTTTGGAACACACCTTGTATAAGCATACATACTTGTATATGTATGTATGTACATTTGAGTTAAGACATCTTAGTTTAAGAGTGGTTCTAGTTGTATGGTTGTGAGCTTTCATTCTCACACAATGTTATTTCAGTTATTGCATATTCCCATCTTCAACAGAATTCCCACTATTGTTTAAATGCTTTTTTTTTATTTTTGGCTTGTCCATGCTTTCAAAATCGTTTTATAGTGTATTTCTTTTACGGTTGGGTGAATTTTCGTAAAAAAAAATGTAATTGTACTTATTGTAGGTAAAAGCGCTAGTTTTCAGTACGATTTGTGAACTTTCCTATAAATTAGCATTAAGGTGCGCCGTTAAATATTATATTAAAAAGCGGAAAATCTAAACATTTTAATCAATATCTTATCTTAATATTAAATACACTTATAGAATTAAGCATAATTGTTGTCTAGATTCCAACCACTGATTTTTTATATAGAAAAAAGACGAACTATTTTGATTGCCCAAATAAGATCAAGTTGATAAAAAAAAAGTTTTCAATAAAAAATGTAAAGGGGAAGTTTTTGATTTTTATTATATAAAAAACAGGTATTTAATCTTAAATCCTTTCGTTGATGGTAGATCGGGAAAAACGTGCATTTAAACAATTTAATAGGAAAACAAATCATTATAGACATTCAGTCTTACGTTTATTATACAATGAATTCATGTTAACTTATTCATTTATTTTAGTATATTTGTTCATCCTGCTGTTTATGGTGTTACCCCCACCAATACTGGCTCAGCAACAGAAGTTCAGAGTAACTCCATACGATTTACAAGTATTAGAAGGAGCGGAAGCTATGATGCGCTGCGAAGTGTCCAATAAAGCAGGCGCTGTGCAATGGACAAAAGACGGGTTTGCACTAGGGTTCTCAGCTGTTATTCCTGGGTTTCCACGTTATTCGGTTTTGGGTGATCGAAATCAAGGTGTATATAATCTACGAATATCGAATGCGTCTATTACTGACGATGCGGAGTATCAGTGCCAAGTGGGCCCAGCACGTCTTCACTCAGCCATACGAGCAAATGCAAAGTTAACAGTCATAGGTAAGTAAAATACTAAAAGCTTTTTACTTATGTGGATTGACTACTTTTTATTTTATAAATTCATAAGAAATGCATAAAAACCGTGACTATAAAGTCATTAATTAATCCCAACCTTCTCAATTTTCCATTTTATGTTTAGAAAATTTTTATACTCTCGCAACCATGTTGCTAAGGAGAGTATTATAGTTTTGTTCACATAACGGTTGATTGTAAGTCCTCAAACTAAAAGAGTCAGATATAGGGTTATATATACCAAAGTGATCAGGGTGACGAGTAGAGTCGAAATCCGGATGTCTGTCTGTCCGTCCGTCCGTGCAAGCTGTAACTTGAGTAAAAATTGAGATATCATGATGAAACTTGGTACACGTATTCCTTGGCTCCATAAGAAGGTTAAGTTCGAAGATGGGCAAAATCGGCCCACTGCCACGCCCACAAAATGGTGGAAACCGAAAACCTATAAAGTGTCATAACTAAGCCATAAATAAAGATATTAAAGTGAAATTTGGCACAAAAGATCGCATTAGGGAGGGGCATATTTGGACGCAATTTTTTTGGAAAAGTGGGCATGGCCCCGCCCCCTACTAAGTTTTTTGTACATATCTCGGAAACTACTATAGCTATGTCAACCAAACTCTATAGAGTCGTTTTCTTCAGGCATTTCCATATATAGTTCAAAAATCGGATAATAACCACGCCCACCTCCCATACAAAGGTTATGTTGAAAATCACTAAAAGTGCGTTAACCGACTAACAAAAACGTCAGAAACACTAAATTTTACGGAAGAAATGGCAGAAGGAAGCTGCACTCAGGCTTTTTTTAAAAATTGAAAATGGGTGTGGCCTCGCCCACTTATGGACCAAAAACCATATCTCAGGAACTACTCTACCGATTTCAATGAAATTCGGTATATAATATTTTCTTAACACCCTGATGACATGTACGAAATATGGATGAAATCGGTTCACAACCACGCCTTCTTCCAATATAACGCTATTTTGAATTCCATCTGATGCCTTTTCTGTATAATACGAGTATATACATTAGGAACCAATGATGATAGCGGAATAAAACTTTACAAAAATACGGTATTTGAAAAATATGTAAATGATGTATAATGAAATCTCGATTATCACTTTATCATGCGAGAGTATAAAATGTTCGCTGACACCCGAACTTAGCCCTTCCTTACTTGTTTAATTTTTGGTTTATGATTATTTTTAGCCTAGTTTTTGTTTCTTAAACCCTAAAGATTATTAAAAAATCTCAACAAACAATAATAAAGAATTAAAGATCAGAGGCTGTGCTAATAATGTTTGACTATACAATGTAATTGGAATACATAATATAATTAATAAGTAATTATTGCATTTTTAATTTTTAATACCATATCTTTTTTGATGTGGCAATAATTCATAGAAAAGTCGTTGGTCGTTAAGTATATTCATAATTGTTTCCCAAAGGAAAATTCGTTTAACTCTTTTCATATTTTTTTTTTTCTTAGGATATCCAAATAGTCACAATTGTACCACTACACTACATACATATAAGTACATATATCAATATTTTAAAAATAGATGATTCATTTATAGAAGATCGTGTCGATACGAAGTGTGCTTCCTCTTACGAAAGAAGTGTTTGTATCCAAAATAGCACAGCTTTCTTATTTTCAAAGTGTTGGTTCAAAAACGATTTTGTTAGTAAAACATCATTTTTAAAACATATTCATTCAATACTTTGAAATATTTTATATAATGATCTCTTTGTATGTAGAAAGGTAATTAGAATAAACCCAACTAGTAGCTTGTTGTTTTGGGCGGGTGTGTAAGCAGGCGTGCAGGCAGAAGATGAAGAATGAGCCATCGATGCTTTTGGGTCAGTAATCGCGCTGTATCAAAGATATTTTACGATAAGTTTTTTCTTTCGATCTGTCAAAAATTGGTTCAACGAGTTTTACCGCACGTCGGTTGTTGAGGTGTCCCGACCACAGTCACTACACAGCAGGATGCCATTTTGTGACCGTCGACGAAACATGGTTTTTCCGCATATAAGATATCAAAAAATAGTAGACTTCACCCAACGACCCTGCTCTAAAAAAGACGAATAGTGTTCATTCAGCCGGAAAGGTGACAGCCACTGATTTCTGGGTTTCACAAAGCATGAATTGCGTTACAGGGCTTGAACCTCAATGATTTGAACGATTCTCAAAAAAACGTGTGTATTTGGCGAAGAAAAAAGTGTTTGTCCACAATTGCACCGCGTTGGAGCACCGGGTCAAGTGTATTGAGCTAAAAGGAGGCTATCTTGATATATTCGTATATCTTTTGTTTGCTAAGAACTTATTAGATCGGCGTGCCGTGGTATTTTTTGAAGGGTCTGAACTACAGAAAGTATACTTTTGACATTATTTTTAATTGATGACGATTCAGACGATTATCCTATTTTGCCTGCAATATTAATATCTTCGGATGGTCACGCGTAACCCATTCCATCGAGATTTCTCAATTTTACTAAAACTTGTTATGACCTACAATATATCTCAACAGAATAAAATGTAAAATTAAGAATAACAAGTAAGGAAGAGCTAAGTTCGGCTGCAACCGAACATTTCATACTCTTGCCTCTGGCAAGAATCAAAGTCAGGGAAATACTTTAAGGTCTAAAACATCAACCAGAGGATCCAAGCGATTTTATATATATGTATCGGGTGAAATACTTTTTTTAAAAAAAACGTCTAAAACATCAACCAGAGGATCCAAGCGATTTTATATATATGTATATATACAAGGTTAGTCGGGAAAGTAATAGGACTGATTTTCTTCCGCCGCGACTGTACTTCGGAGCGTGCGACTAATATTTTTGAACTTAGGTTGATTCTACAGAGTATTAAATAAAACCAAATAGATCAAATTCTCCTCGTTATAATTTTTATTCTGATGCAATCTTAAGACTGAATATGAATGAAAGAAACATAGTAAGTCGGTAACCAAAAAAATAAAGAACCGATGCTTTTATGGGGATTATATATACAAGTTAGTCGGGAAGTGAGTGCCTGGGAAAAGAACTGTGGATATGGAAATTTTAGGATATGTGAATAAAGAAACATGTATATAGGAATGTGGGAAGTTTTGGAATGTGGGATTAAAGTATGTTTATTATTATAGTGTGTTTACAATATTTATATTTAGGTACGGAACATAACTTGCGCGCACTGACTGGATTCGGTAGAGCGCGTTCCTAGCTAACGAACAAGCGGCTTGTCTCCGAGCACCTGGAGAGTCAGGACAAACATTTACACACGACGTGTTTCTGTGAGTGGTGCAAGCCGAAAATACAGCGTTTGTTAGAGCAGAGTTACGCGATGTGTGAAACTCGGTAAATATGCCTCAGAGACGTTTGATATAATCAAGCAGGCTTACCCAGATGTTGCTTTAGCAAGAAATGGTGTGTTTCAGTGGCACTAGGCCTTTTTGGAGGGCCGGGAAGAGGTCGGTGATGAAGACCGTGCTGGGAGACCTGCGACTTCGACAAACACCGACAATGTGACTCGTAAAATTTTGAACTCAGACCGTCGACTAAGTATTCGTTTAATTGCCCAGATGTTAAAAATATCTGTGTTCATGACATTGTGACCGAGGACTTGAACATGAGAAAGATGTGCGCGAAGATGATCACAAAAATTAAGGCGAGTGGAAGCGTGCCAAGAAAATTTGAACATGACAAGTGACCCCCAATTTTTAAATAACTTAATTACGGGTGACGAGTCATGGATCTTTGGGTATGATCCCTGAAAAAGTCAATGAAAGGCAAGCATTTTGAGACGACAGAGGGGATCCAAGCAGTATTCACCTCGGCTCTCGGCTATTCCGGATAATGCATTCCGTGACTCCTTCCTTCCACTGGCAGCGCTGCTTTGACGCAGAAGGAACCTATTTTGAAAAATTTTTAAGAATTGTAACGATTGGTTCAATAAATTTTTTTAAATCGACCTATTACTTTCCAGTACATGGAATTTGGGAATTCGGAATAGTATCGTCCTGATTTTATCTATTAACTATTATCATGCCACATACTAAAAAACTGTTCCTTCTATTTCATAAGGTCCCTCGCATACGATCACCAATCACACAGAGTAAACCCAGCCAGTTGTTCGAAAATCCTGATATTAGTTATATGGGGGGTAGGTCAAGTTTGCGTTAAATTCTATCTATTAGGCACAAATATATACTGTTATGAGTAAAACTTGTTCTGTAATTTTCATTGAGATAACTCAAATATTGGCTGATATATCTCGCATCAATTTTATATTAGGTATATACAGGCTCAGAGAGTATTGACTCGAATCGCTTTTAGTAGTATGGGGAGTGAACGGGGTTATTTTCCGACTCCATTCATTTTCACACTGCCGGTAGAAGTTCTTATAGCATTTGAGCTGTGTAAATTTGGTTGTTGCAGCTTTAGTGGTTTAGGAGATATGTAGATTAAACATATTAGATGGCGGGATCACGTCCATTTTTCAAAATTTTTCGACCACAAGTGGATCTTGCTACCGTTACGCCCTGTACCAAATTAGAGTTTTATATCTTAATTTACGGCTTACTTACGGTTATGCCCATCTACGAGCTCGCATTTGTTTTGCACCAAAGTACCCTCATATCAAATTTTATCAAGATATTTCAATTTTTACTCAAGTTACAGTTTGCACGGACGGACAGACAGACAGTCACCCGGATTTTAACTTTTATCGTTATCCTGATCATTTATATATTTACCTTATATTTAGCTCGCTTAGTTTTAGTTGAACAAAACTATTATACTCTATGGCAACACAGTGCAACAGTATCAAAACGACTAGACAACAATCAGAGGTGTTGTGGATTCTGATAGTTGTCGGAATCAGAATTGAAACCGATAAGAAAAAGTAGTTGGTGTCATGAATTCAGATATTATTGGTTTGATGTTCGAAACAGAATATGTATCGGTTTTGGGTGTCACGGAAACCAATTTTGTTGGCTATCAGAAACAAAGCAAGAAGATAGTCGCTGACAGATTTGAAATGTAAATTAAGAAATAAAGTTATTTTATTGTTATGAATTAATTTATATTTATTTCTTAGGAGAAAATATAAAAATAAAACACGTAATGTCTTAATTATTGAGTTTTGGAAAAACAATGCGACTATTTAAGGGGGGAGCTTGACTTATAGGCTTTAAAAAATCGATTTCTTTTAGATTTTTTCTTTGGGAGGGAAAGAAATAATTGATTAAAGCGAAATTTCTAGGGTTTATAGTTATATATTTAAACATCATCCGAAAATTTTTTGGATACGAAACCTTGAATATTATGCCTTTGGGAAGCAATTGCCTGATGCATTTCGCATGTACATTTTTCGGACGGTGTGCAGTATGCAGGTCGCAATTTCTATCGGAAAACAAAAATTCAAAGAGATTCATATTTGTTTATAACTTATGTTCTAGTTGAACTAAGAAAATTTCAAAAAAAAGCGTGAAATAATAAAATTTTTTTTAATTAAAAAAAAATTTTACTTTATCTTGTTTAAACATATGTTCAAACTTAACTTTTCTTGGTTTTTTTTTTGCTTAAATGTTTAATGCCAAAGATAATAAACTTTCCCCAATTCCATACGACGTTTAGTTTTTTCTATCCTGCCCGCCAATTAAGAAAAATCATAAAAATGAAAAACCGAGAAATCGCGCGTCAAAGTTTTCGCTTTTTGCCCATGCGTTCATACGAGTATATCTGCTAGACGCTCGGTCACAATTTCCATCTATAACTTTGGGGACATATTCTTAGATAATTTTTAAAGAGATTTAAGCAAAAAACAAAATCGATTTTTTGAAGCTTCTAAAGCAGGCTCCCCCGCTTAAAGAAGAGTTACCAAACGTAATAAACGTAATAAACGTAATTTAACACCCAAATGCGTCTTTATTCATTCGATAAATGTTATCTCTTAAAATCTGTCTTTAAATCGGAACTAATTAAGAACCTTAATAGGATTGCTTCCAAATGTATTCAAGTTTTGTCACATTAGTAAACAGCTGTTTCGAATATTGTGTATGTTCGAAAAGACGAAAATCCAAACAGATTCCGTGACACCAATTAAAAACAGAATTGGTTTGCAATTCTGACAGCTAAGCAATTCTGTCTTGGATTCCACATATTATGCTAAGTGTTAATGTTAAATGGGGCTCAAAATGTTGTATTTGCAGAATGCTACATTTTACAGCTAATAAAATCTGTTCACCAAATGAGCCCCCTAAAGCACAAGTGGTATAACTCCACTTTTTCTTCTGTCGAGATATTAAAGGGTTTGCTAAAAGTTGTATATAAAAATAATATTGAACTTTTGGACTACTTTTTTCAATAAAACTTCAGAAAAAGGTCTTATTTAACTTAAATTGATGTCTTTGAAACTTTTTGTCCATTAACTCTTGATTTATCGAGTACCGAAAATTGATTATACCATTTGTGCTGTAAATGGTTTTAAGATTTCATTTAACTTATAAATAGTTTGAAATCTGTTTCGTTTTCTCATCTAATTTTTCATGTATTATCAATAAAACTTAAATTTATTTCATTATTGACAGTATAATAAGTGAAAAAATATTTTTTTTATTCATCGTCACTTTCTTGAGATTCTTCCTGAAGTGGGCCAACATCTTCAGCAGTCTCACTAGTAACAAGCCCCTCGAAATAATTGTGGTGTACTGGAGGGATGTATGGCAGCAAGTCCATCATATCTTTCCTTTTTTCTTTTGAAATAGGCCGAGCTCTTGTGTACAGCTTACCCTGATCAATGATGCAAACATTAACCGGTCGTCCTTTTTTTCCTGCTGGCTCGAAATCCAATGTTGAAAACGGCATATCTTCAGATAGAGTTTCCTTAAAAAGGATTTTAATAGGCTCACTTTTTGTGTAGCGTATCCATTGCATTTTCAGCCACGATACAGGTTGGCCTTCACAGTCTTTTTTCTTTTGGTGATTTTTTTTAGGATGTTTTCGACTGACAAAAAATTATCGATCGTCATAACTGTCACATGAAAGGCATTCTTTTTCCTTGACAACGCAATAGTTCTATACCAGTCGTCAGGTGTAAATATTTGTTGCGACTTACCAAAATTTTCAATAGATGCAAAGTCACAGTCATTGGGGAGGAATGAATGTCCACTTTGCATGAACTTTTGGTCCATCATTTCTACATTATTGTCTGGACTTTGGACATATTTCATCAACGTCATAGCGATTTTCCAGTTACGGTTTTGACCTGTGCATGTGTCACTACACATAACCACATGTTTGGCTGCTGTCGCTCTAAATTTTATGTGTTTAATTAAACACGATGAAATTTCTTGTGAACCTTTAGAACCATTTACTTCGTCCCAACAATACATGAGCCCCATTTTCGTTGAAAGTTTATGGCAACCTAAATGGTATACGTACATATTACGTGTGTAGTAGGCCTGTTGACACACCAATTCCGGGAAAGGCAGGGACTTCTCCAAATCAAAAGAGAATGCATAGTAGCTGTCATTGTTAGCACTTTTTTCAGCATCCGCCTTCATGGAATCGCGAGCTTGTTCTGCCTTCCGTAAATGAAGTTCATGGTCCTGCTTGAGCTTTCTCTTTTCTTCTTCATCTGTTGAGTATTTTACTTTATTAGAAAAAATATCACACTTGACGCAAGTGTCTTTATGTGGGGCGTGATATAGCAGATTGAACTCGATATTAAAAGTTCTTCGATATATATGCTCCCTAACAGGCTGAAGCCCTTGGCTTTCAACGTGCTCCTTGTACAGATTGTACATAAGTCGTATATTTAAGTTCTCGGCTAAATATTTCCTATTTGGGTTGTGTTTTCTTGTGTAGTGAGATTCGTATGAAGGAAAAGCTGAAATATGGGCTCTTACTTGTGCCATTTGTTCATCGGAGGTTTTGTTACCAGGCACCTTCTTACCCCGTTTATCGTCCCCTGGAGGATAGCCCATTTTGACCTTCTCCAAAGCTCGCGTCATTCTTCCATTTGAGATTTTCAATGTTTCTAAGAAGTACCTCTTGCAAACCTGTTTGAACTTGTTCGATTCTTCTCAGCGGTGGTTGGCCGACGACGTACCGGTAATATTGGTTTCAAAAGACCAAAAATGAATGCATTTTGGGCAGAGAATGTCCCTATTTTCCAAAATGCTTCGAATATTTTTTTTCGTTCTTCTTCTGTTATTTTGTTAAAACACTTTTTGGTGCATTTGCAATCGAGATTGCTAAATTGCTTCTCTGGAATTGGCTTTCCCTTTCTAGTGACGTAAGAGTCTCCCGAATTTCGCTTTCTTTTTTCTTTCTTCTCGCTTCCATTCCTTTCTCTGCCTTTTCCGGGCTCTCTTTGGCCTTCCTTCTGCATTTTCCTCTGCTTCACCACTTTCATGAGTACTGAGTCTCCCTTCCACATCAGCAGCTGCTTCATTGTCCTCTATGGAACCGGGATCATCAACGGCTGAAACCAAAGCTTACGTTCAATTATTTGAGAAAGTATAAACATTACGACATGAATTAGCATTTTCGATTAAGCACCAAATTGGGTTTTACAACAACAACAAACGAATGAAGAAATTTTGCCATTTTTCAGCTTAACACTTAATTTCACTACTGTTACCTTCACCTGAGTCCATCTAAAGAAATTATTACAAAAAAACACTGAGAATAAGTCTTTCTCCCATGAAATTCACTGCACGAATGATGGATTTGTCAATTATACCACTTGTGCTGTCAACGATAGGCGGCAGCATTCACTGCACTAGTAATTTCTGCTTTTTATGAGGTTGCTATGGGAACTAGAAGCTACCACGTTATTGCATTAAATAGAACACATTTTCCTCAATACAGTACCATAGCTAACTCAAAAAAAAAAAAACAAGTAAGGAAGGGCTAAGTTCGGGTGTCACCGAACATTTTATACTCTCGCATGATAAAGTGATAAACGAGATTTCATTATACGTCATTTACATATTTTTCAAATACCGTATTTTTGTAAAGTTTTATTCCGCTATCATCATTGGTTCCTAATGTACATATGTATTATACAGAGAAGGCATCAGATGGAATTCAAAATAGCGTTATATCGGAAGAAGGCGTGGTTGTGAACCGATTTCACCCATATTTCGTACATGTCATCAGGGTGTTAAGAAAATATTATATACCGAATTTCATTGAAATCGGTCTAGTAGTTCCTGACATATGGTTTTTGGTCCATAAGTGGGCGAGGCCACGCCCATTTTCAATTTTTAAAAAAAGCCTGGGTGAAGCTTCTTTCTGCAATTTCTTCCGTAAAATTTAGTGTTTCTGACGTTTTTTGTTAGTCCGTTAACGCACTTTTAGTGATTTTCAACATAACCTTTGTATGGGAGGTGGGCGTGGTTATTATCCGATTTCTTCCATTTTTGAACTGTATATGGAAATGCCTGAAGAAAACGACTCTGTAGAGTTTGGTTGACATAGCTATAGTAGTTTCCGAGATACGTACAAAAAACTTAGTAGGGGGCGGGGCCACGCCCACTTTTCCAAAAAAAATTACGTCCAAATATGCCCCTCCCTAATGCGATCCTTTGTGCCAAATTTCACTTTAATATCTTTATTTATGGCTTAGTTATGACACTTTATAGGTTTTCGGTTTCCGCCATTTTGTGGGCGTGGCAGTGGCCGATTTTGCCCATCTTCGAACTTAGCCTTCTTATGGAGCCAAGGAATACGTGTACCAAGTTTCATCATGATATCTCAATTTTTACTCAAGTTACAGCTTGCACGGACGGACGGACGGACAGACGGACGGACAGACGGACGGACGGACAGACAGACATCCGGATTTCGACTCTACTCGTCACCCTGATCACTTTGGTATATATAACCCTATATCTGACTCTTTTAGTTTTAGGACTTACAAACAACCGTTATGTGAACAAAACTATAATACTCTCCTTAGCAACATTGTTGCGAGAGTATAAAAAAATGGAGTTATACCACTTGTGCTTTAAAGTGCTCAAATATAAATAACTTCATCACTGAATTGATTCGGTGATTGTTTAACGATGTGTGTTTCAAAAAACTAAACTCTATCGAAACTGCGGTAAGAGATTTAGATTAAAAAAAGATGTCGATCTCCTCCTTTACGATCAAATATGTAAATCAAAAATCATTTCAAATTTTAAAATACTATCTTTTTATACTTACATTATTGTTTTTAACTATTATTCTAATATTTGGATGTGTTCTTTATTCAGCACCACCTGGCTATATTGAAATACAAGGCTATACTCAGAATTCGAAAGTAGAGGTAAGGGAAAATCAAGATTTATCATTGAACTGTGTTGTTGGAAATGCAAAGCCAGCCGCACAAATCATCTGGTTTCGTGGGAACGTGGAATATAAAGAAGGTAATTAATAAATACTAAAGTTATTTCTGTATGATATGAATATATATTGACATGCCTTCGAAATAAACCGATGTAACTTTTTGTACAATTCCTCCAATAAAAACCAAGGCTTATTTATTGGCGTTAAGGAAGGGCTATATACTTACATAATAACCATGTACAATACTCGGCTGGGTATTGAACCAGCTTAATTTTTTGGGGGATTTTGTCTTAAAAAAAATCCTACAAAATCGAAATATTGGACTTCGAATTTTGATATTAAATATAAATCTAAATCTTTGGAAAAAAATTGCTTTGATTGGTTTTGCGCCCATCCAAGCAAGTGAAAAATTGAGTAAAAATTAAGATATTTTAATAAAACTTCACTACACTTTTTTCTTGGCACTCAATGATGGTTGGTATCGCAGATGAGCGGAATGGGTACATTGCCTAAATGCCATTGATTGATAAAATATAAAGTACCTTTGAAAACATTTAAAAAGAGTACGTACCAATAATTATAGCTTTAATATATTGAGTAATCGTATTTCTAATCAAGCTTGAATTTTATTTTTATTTTTATAATGAACCAAATATATTACATTTTGATCGACCACTTTTTGCCATTTTCCCGCTAGTCCGATGGTGCAAGGTCAGGGCTATATGGTGGATGCATCAAAACTTCCCACCCAAGCTTTTCCAGTTTTTGCCGAGTAATCAAAGATGTGTGTGGTTTAGCGATGTCTTTCTGTTGATCAGCTCTGGTCGGATTTTTTCGATTGCTTGCTTCAATTTCTTAACTTGCTGACAATAAAACGTAGAATCAATCGTTCGACCAGGCTGGAGCAGCTTATAGTGGATGATTCCTTTTCAATCTCACCAAACACTCAGCATAACCTTTTGAGGCGTCAATCTTGGCTTCGTTGTCTTCACCACGCTTGGACCATGATCGTTTCCGCACATTATTGTCGTATTTGATCCATTTTCGTTTCCTGTTACCATTCGCTTCAGAAATGGTTCGATTACATTTCGTTTCAGCAAGAATCGCAGATCGGTCCATTAAATTTTTCAATGAAAATTCATGTGGTACCCAAACATCGAGCTCCTCTTTGTAGCCAGCTGTTTTTAAATGGTTTAAAACCGTTTGATGATGAGTGTTAAGTTCCTTATCGATGTCATGACTGCTTATGTTCTGGTCAATCTTTTCCATAATTTCATCGACTTTTTCAAGGATATGTCGACCATAGTGAGGTGCATCGTTCACCTTGAAATTTCCAGAACGGAAGCGAACGAACCACTGTTGTGCTACACGAACTGATACATCATCGTCTCCGTAAACTTCACAAATTTCATCGAAATATAGAGAATTTCTTCATTATTTTTATTAATTTTTGACCAGCTGTAAATTCCCGAATTTAATTTTTTTTAGTTAATTGAAGCTTAAAATCTCACCTTTTCAACACTATATGGTATGACACGTGATTGGAAGCACTGGAGATATACGACTGGAACGACATCTATTGACAAAAGACTTTTTCGACTACCCAATATAATCCATTCAAGCGAAACCTCCAAACACATCTTTTCGACACTGTTTAGAATAATGTGAAAATTGGTGGGATCGATATAAAGATAAATACATAACTAAATGCGGCAGAAACATTTAATTTTACATCCAGGATGGTAAAAGAGAGCTTTATGGGACCCGTTGTCAAAATTGGTAGATGGACGTGGTACCGCCCACATTACTGCACAAATAATGTCTTTAATGTCCGAAAATTGAGAAATCAGCTGAGGCGGACTCTATACCGAATGTGTGAGATATTTAATTGAAAATCGCAGAGAATCCTTTTTTGATAATAATATGTTTGTATGTTGAAAATCGGTTTTAGTCAAAGTCAGTCCCGTTGCATATGTGAAAATTCTTACAATTCATTTATTTGAAGTTATATTGAACAAGTACAATATTCTTAACGGTCTCAACTGAGAGGCGGTTAAGCTCGTTACTCCACTGTGTACTGATTAAGGAAAAAATACGCTTGCAATTTGCTTTGTGACCAGGGATAGACAACAAATACTGAACTATTATCAAGATTTCGGAAAAGGAATTAGCGTTCTTATTAGCTTTGAAGTATTGACACAGCTGGTCATTAACAGATTGCTCAAAAAATTCATATTTCTCGGTCATTTCCATGCGACGGTATACATGTATGTATTAAATATATGGGTAGGGTTACCATATTACCAGATTTGTCAGGGAATTCCCTGAATTTGACCTTCGGCACTGATTCCCTGATTTCCGTGAAAAATGCAATGATTCCCTGGTTCCTGGTTATGAGCACCACAGTGTTTTAGTCTACTTGGGCATTTTGAATTTGCGCGCCACGCGTAGGAAGCATTTGCATGAATCATATCATTCATGGTTGCGTTCCAAAACTCAACCGAGTTCAACTCGCACAGGAATTTTATACCGAAAAAAACCAGGGAATCAGTGCATTTTTTACGGAAATCAGGGAATCAGTGCCAAAGGTCAAATTCAGGGAATTCCCTGACAAATCAGGTAATATGGTAACCCTACCCATATATTTAACAGAAATATTTTCGAACTGACTTTATTCCGCATTAATCGTCCAGCCAGTATGTGGATTAGCTTAATAAAATTAAGTGAGTGTGGTTTTCTAAGAACTGTGTATCTTTTTGCATAAAATGAATAAAATTGGAGGAAAACTTAGCATTACCATATAACTTATTTTAAGATTTTCAAACATCTGGTTGACTTTACTCCTTATGTATTGTTGATGGTATTGATGTACCCTAATTGTGTGTATTCAGATAGCATCTTTTTCCGTTAATAATTTGTAGTACTGCCAAAAATAGATAAAATCATTTCAATACTACTCCTATATTTCATATACCTAATATAAAGTTTTCAAACTTCCGGATATCTTAATAATGTACTTATGAGTCAATATTTAAAATATCTTAGCAAATTAAACTGAACGTATAATATTGGATATACAAGTACTACGAGTCTACGAATTGCACTAATGCATGTAACTAATGATTTTCGTTTTTATAATCTTGCAACATGTTGCTACAGAGTATAATATTTTTGTTCACCTAATGGTTGTATGTATCACCTAAAAATAATATATAAATATAGGGTTAAATATGTATATATAAATAATCAGGAGACGAGTTGAAATCCAAGTGACTGTCTGTATGTCCGTCTATGCAAGCGATAACTTAAAAAAAATCGTATTTCTCTAGTGAGGACGATCTTGTAGATGGGCGTAATTGGACCATTGCCAACCCCAAACAAGTAAGGAAGGGCTAAGTTCGGGTGTCACCGAACATTTTATACTCTCGCATGATAAAGTGATAATCGAGATTGCATTATACGTCATTTATGTACATATTTTTCAAATACCGTATTTTTGTAAAGTTTTATTCCGCTATCATCATTGGTTCCTAATGTATATATTATACAGAGAAGGCATCAGATGGAATTCAAAATAGCGTTATATCGGAAAAAGGCGTGGTTGTGAACCGATTTCACCCATATTTCGTACATGTCATCAGGGTGTTAAGAAAATATTATATACCGAATTTCATTGAAATCGGCCTAGTAGTTCCTGAGATATGGTTTTTGGTCCATAAGTGGGCGAGGCCACGCCCATTTTCAATTTAAAAAAACCTGGGTGCAGCTTCCTTCTGCAATTTCTTCCGTAAAATTTAGTGTTTCTGACGTTTATTGTTAGTCGGTTAACACACTTTTAGTGATTTTCAACATAACCTTTGTATGGGAGGTGGGCGTGGTTATTATCCGATTTCTTCCATTTTTGAACTGTATATGGAAATGCCTGAAGAAAACGACTCTGTAGAGTTTGGTTGAGAGAGCTATAGTAGTTTCCGAGATATGTACAAAAAACTTAGTAGGGGACGGGGCCATGCCCACTTTTCCAAAAAAATTACGTCCGAATATGCCCCTCCCTAATGCGATCCTTTGTGCCAAATTTCACTTTAATATCTTTATTTGTGGCTTAGTTATGACACTTTATAGGTTTTCGGTTTCCGCCATTTTGTGGGCGTGGCAGTGGGCCGATTTTGCCCATCTTCGAACTTAACCTTCTTATGGAGCCAAGAAATACGTGTAACAAGTTTCATCATGATATCTCAATTTTTACTCAAGTTACAGCTTGCACGGACGGACGGACGGACAGACAGACATCCGGATTTCGCTCTACTCGTCACCCTGATCATTTTGGTATATATAACCCTATATCTGACTCTTTTAGTTTTAGGACTTACAAACAACATTAATAACAACAACAAAACTATAATAATCTCCTTAGCAACATTGTTGCGAGAGTATAAAAATGACGATAAACGAAAATCTATAAAATGCCATAACTAAGCGCTTAATTAAGATATAAAACTATAACAAATAACGGTTTTGTTAAAAACTTGTGTCATAAAACAATAAATTAATACGTTAGAGACATTAAATTTTACACTTGGGACGATACAGGAAAACTTTATAGGAGCCGGGGTAAAAAACGCAGGATGGGCGTGGCACAGCCCACACATTTTGGTGAAAATTTGGACCAAATTTAGTATATAGTATAACATTATCTCGATATTTTTATGTTCCAGTGTGAAAATGAGCGGAATGCTATTACTTCCCATATAACACAATTAACACCAAAAATATATGTACATATCAGGATAAAACTTTACGCGATTAGTGTCTCTGACATCTGCCACGTTATAACTAAAAATTTTCCAATCCACAACGGACCAAAATTATCTAAGCCCCTATATATGTACCTAATACAAATATTTTCGAAATTCCGGATGACTTTATATCTAATATAGTAACCAACATGTGAGTAACCTCAATAAAAATGAGATAGCATGTTTACTTACAACAGTATATTTAAATAAATCTATATAAAACGGATAAAATTGTGCTCAAACTTGACCTACATATATCCCATGTAACTAATAATATAATTTTTGGAAATCCGGCTGACTTTACTCCATATGATTGGTGATGACCTTAAAGAAACTCGGGAAATATTTTATTAGTGTATGACTTGTTAAAATCGGGTCAATAATTCCTCCAACTCCTATATTCTACAAATAATGATTTTCCTTTTCTGACAAACCTTATGCCTAACATGTCGATCAGTGAATAAGTTATATATACATACTTACATATGTATATGATCAAATTGAAAGGTGAATTTTTCATTTATACTTCGCGTGTTTTTCGAATGAGTACATTTTTTTTCTGTAATTTAGTAGTACTGTTAGTGACATCTATGATAAATTTCACGTCAGAATATTCATTAGTATTTGTTATACGCGTCGTTTTGTGAGGCTCTAAAAGTGAATTCTTCGATTTTTACTATGTCTGAATTTATTGAACAAAGAAGTGCGATCATGCATAATACTGCATTGATTATTCGTGATCATTTCGCCACATTTTAAACTAATACCGTGCCACAACCAACGCATTCGCCTGATTTAGCTTCGTATAACTTCTGGCCATTCAGCAAATTCACATGACCACTCCGAGGACGCCGCTTTGGCTCAATTGAGGATATAAAAGCTGAATCGAAGAAGGCTCTGATGGCCATCACGACAGAGGATTTTTCCAGGTGCTAAGATGACTGGAAAATTTGTTGGCATAAGTGTATTGCAGCGGTAGGAGATTACTTTGAAGGAGATGAAATGGACAAAATTCACCTTTCAACTTGATCACAGCTATATACTTATAATTGCTTGGACTCCGATTATCTGGTTGACATTTAGCGCTTTGAGATATTTCCCTGGCTTTGATTCTGGCGAGTTGCAAGAGTGTAGAATATTCAGTTGCACACGAACTTAGCACTTCCTTACTTGTTTTCAGAATAAAGTTTTGCCAACCGCTGAAGGTATTTGCCCGGCTTTGATCTTTAATATAAAGTTTTACAATTATCTAAATGTACATCTTTGGGTTTTTTCAAGATTATAAAGGTTTTCAAATTGTTTAAACTATGAAATGTTATTTAGATATGTATATCACTTGTAGCTTATTATATGAAAAAATTAACGGCATGGTGTAATGTTTAAATTAAGTTAAGGTATTTACAAGGTGTGTTCCAAAGGTGCTCAGAATCCAACATTCGAAAGACATCATGTCACCGATTATTTGACCAAAAATCACATTTTAACCATTAACCACTCCCCGTACTCACCTGATATGGCACTGTTGGATTTCTTCCTTTTCGGAAAAATGCATTTGCCCATGACAGGAAAGCGTTATGCAGGCGTAGAGGCCATTCAAATGGCTTGCACCGGCATAATGGCGGCAATACCGGTCAACGAGCTAAAATACTCGTTCGACATGCTTTTGGACCGTGCAAAAAGCTGTATTGAAGCAGAAGGCAACTATTTTGAATAAAATAAATTAATTTTGCCGAAAAAGCCCTTTTATCTGTTTTTTTAAGTCCTGTTTGCTTTGGAACGCACCTTGTGTATAATATGAATCACTTCAAAATTTTAGTGTCTAGAATAAACTTCTGTGTCATATAAAATATGAGGTGTTTAGAACATGAACTTAGCCCTTAACCCAGTTTTGAACACGTATACCCCGAACTTGCAGGTATTTTAACACATTTTATAATACTATCTTAGAATGTTGTAATTAATATTTTAATAAAAATACCTAATTTTCTTAAATGTCGAAAGACAATTATAGAAAAGTGAAATTGTACTTTGAATACTCATTTGAATACTTTTATTCTTTAAAAATCATATTATATTCAGCTCTATGTATCACGCAATCCATCGTATACTATTTTTTCGGGAAAGCTATCGTACAAATTGAACAATTCCGAACGTAAGTTCGAAATTCGTAGAGTGGCAGTTAGCGGATCTATATTTTGTTCGTAAATTCAATTTGAATATAGTCGATTTCAGTGTTATTTATCAAAATTTAAATTTTTTTTCTACCCTGTATATTTTGAAAAGTCAAAATTCAGAATTATCGATTTTTTCGAAGATTTTTTGGAGAGGGAAAGAAATACATAATTTATAAGCGAAATTTCTAGTGTTTATAGTTATATATTTAAACATCATTCGTAAATTTTTTTTATAGAAAATCTTTTATATTTTGCCTTTGAGAAGCAATTGCCCGATGCATCTCAATCTCTATCTGAAACAAAAAATTCAAAGAGTTTCATATTTGTTCATAACTTATCTTCTAGTTAAACTAAGAAAATTCCAAAAATAGTGTAAAGTTCTACAAGTTTAAAAATATGTTCAAACTTGACTTTTCTTTTTTTTTAGTTAAAATAGAAGATAATTTAATGCCAAAGATAATAAACTTTGCCCCAATTCCATACGACTTTTAATTTTTTCTATCCTGCCCGCCAATTAAGAAAAATCGAGAAATCGCGCTCATATACCTGATAGACGCTCGGCCACTATTTTTATTTCATATTCTTAGATAATTTTTTAAATAGACTTAAGCAAAAAAAAAATCAATTTTTGAAGCTTCTAAACCGGGCTCCCCCCTTAAGTCTGGTAACAAAAGTTTCGAATTTACATGCATTACATTTACATTTGTATTCTTACCTTTGTTGCGTTGGATTGCGTGACAGCGCTGATTAGTGAAAGATTTCTAAGATCTGTTCCATTCCATATTTTTAGGTCGCGTTGATAAAATTGAAGAGACTTCCTCAAAACGCTACACTACAAAATCGACATTAAATATAAAACCAAGTGCCGATGATGATTTTATGGAATATACCTGTCAAGCGAAGCATAAGGCGTTGCCTCCAGATATGCCGTTGCGGTCGACCGTTCAGCTTTCCGTTCTCTGTAAGTAAATAGTAGTTTGAAATGAAAAAAAATTATTTCCAATTTTATTTTAGCCTATTAACGTTTCTGTAAACCCTTATGTATAAATATAATTATAGTACTTGAATTGGTCATTCATAAGAAATGGTTTCATGCTCTCGCAACCTAACGGCCTAAATATATATATATATATAAATGATCAAGACGGCGAGAAAAGCCCGTACAAGCGATAAATTGAGTTAAAATTAGTAGATGGGCGTAATCGGACCACTGCCACCTCCACAAAATGCCATTAATCAAACACGTATAAAGTGCCATATCTAAGCACAAAATTATGATATTAAAGTGTAAATTGGCACAGACAATTATAGTAGCACCTGCGGGCAAAAAATTTTGAAAAAATTAAGCTACAATAGCCAATTTCAACCAAATTCGGTAGGTAATATTATCTTGATATCCCTACATTAAAATTTAAATTCAAGGTGATTCTTTAACTTTTCGGTATACAAGTCAAGAACCAATCAATGTATCCGGATAAAACTTTGCACGAATAGTGTCTATGAGATGTGCCACCTTATGACCAATAATTGTTCAAATCGTACTAAAACTGTTCAACCCTCATATACCGAATATGTGGACCCCAGTTCTTAATATAGTTAAATCTATATCTATTATTCGAAGAAAATCCTTTCTTGATAAAGTATGTCTGTATGACAAAAATGGTTTGAATCAGATCAATCAGATCCTTAGCCCTAATGGAAAGATTTTCGAACTTCCGGCTTACTAAAATTGAGAGATGAGTAAAATAGCTTAATGCTGAAATTATTCTAACAAATCATATACCAAGGATGTCGGTAAGTGACGTTGGTCCAATCTTCATATTCCTAATATAATGAATTCCGATCTTCTGTTCATTAGATGATGATTCACAATCATTTACGATTTCGTCGAACAACGAATGTTGAATTATTTCGAACACCTGAAGGTATTTTCCCGGCTTGATTCTGGCAAGTTGCAAGGGTTTGAAATGTTCGATAACCCCAAATTAGCCCTCCTTATTTGTTAATATTGTTTTTTGCATGTGCCATGAGTATACCCAATGCCTTCTTCATTATAACATCTCAAGGTTCTTAGTCCTCCATTTCTATCTCTCAAGTTAAAAATTAGTTAGTTAATATGGATTGCAAAAATATTGACCAATTATAATATGTTGATCAGCTTTAAATTCAATTATTGTATATTATATGCTATATAATGTAAAGCGTATTTCGATATATACTTATGTATGTACATATATTACTACCACACATCTACACATGTATGCATACGGATGAATGGCTAAAAGAGTGCTATAATTTGTTATACATATATTACTTGTATATAATATAAAATTTTTAATTTTTTTTATTATTTATATACATATATGATTGTTTCCTTTTAAGTATAATGAAGTATTAGCAGGTTATATGTGATACAATCAGCATTATTTCAGCTATATTTTATATCAACTTCATTTACACGAGTATTCGGTAAAACAATATATACTTACATACATATTATTCCTAATACGCACAAACAAGTTGAGATAAAGCCGCCATCGTCAAAACCGCCCCCATTTTTTTTGCTTTCGACATTTTCATGTCGAATAAATTAAACTCTTTCGATGAATGTTGTTGCGAAATAAAAATCAACCATTATGTGATTAAATCTATTCAATATTACTAATCTATGTACATATTTGCATGCCTATGTATTGTATATTATTTTAATTTTTTGGGGTAACTCTGAGGTATACGCCCGAAAATTTAATATTTTTCATAAAAATTGTACTGGTTAATCGGCATCGGCGATTGCGATGTTACAAATAAATCTAGAACGTATGGGTCTATTAAGATAAATCCGGAGTTGCATGTTTCCGCGAAGGAAATTGACAGGTGTCAGAAAAGCAATTACGTTCAATAGACGATGATACCACTAACCACGCTGGTAAATAAGCTTCAATTGTATGTATGCATGTTCACCTGATCGTCAATTAAAACAAAGTTTGATTGCTATCTCGTTCTGAACCAATCGTTGCTCACAATAGTAATATTACTTGTGGGGTATTCCATACCAAATCGACCACTTTTGAACCCGACCCCTTTAGATTTTGCTGAATCCATCTTTTTCTACCCTTTGAAAAACATTTTTGAGATTTTTTTCAAAATTTTTTGTCCAATTTCAAAAAAAGTTATGAATTTTTCAAAAAAAGCCCTTTTTATTTTCAAATAGCCATAACTTTTGTAGAAATTGACTTTTGGGGACCTTTTTTTAAATTTTTGTTTTTGAATTAACTTTTCGGGAAAATACACGAAAAAAATTTAACACGATCAATTATATAAAATAAGCTGTTTTTTTAAGTAAAATCGTCATTTTTTGGAAGTTCGCCATTTTTTGAAAGTTCGCCATTTTTTTTTTTTGTTTTTTCCTAAAAAAAACTACAATTAATTTGACAACTATCCCTGCTAATCCCGGAGTGGGCCGATTTTTTTTTTATTTTTTTTATTTATTTAAAAAAAATTGTCAAATTTTCAAAAATTTTTGGAGCTTCAGGACAGCTATCGCTAGACATACCGATATTTTTCTGCATTATGATATTAAATTTATTTCTTCTCCTTTTGACTCACACAAATTTCCTAAATTATCCGAAAAAATACTTTTGTATACTCCTAGTGGCTGAAAATTGTATCGACATATTTTGAAAAATTTTTTAATAATTTGGTATTTAGTTCTTCTTCTTCTTTTCGCTACGTGGCGCCAATTGGATATTCCAAGCGAAGCCAGGTCCTTCTCCACTTGGGCCTTCCAACGGAGTGAAGGTCCTCCTCTTCCTCTGCTTCCCCCGGCGGGTATTGCGTCGAATACTTTCAGAGCTGGAATGTTTTCATCCATCCGGACAACATGACCTAGCCAGCGTAGCCGCTGTCTTTTAATTCGCTGAACTATGTCAATGTCGTCGTATATCTCGTGCAGCTCACCGTTCCATCGAATGCGATATTCGTCGTGGCCAATGCGCAAAGGACCATAAATCTTTCGCAGAACCTTTTTTTTGGGTCGGAAACCGAATATACCCGTGCTAAGGCATGCCTGTCGTAAGAGGCGACTAATATCCTGGCTACCGGTCCAGAGCTGTATGGAAGCTCAACTGGTAGTAGCTTTGGCTACGAGGTCTGACCGGAGACTTAATTCTGGTACCACGGGGAGCAGTTGCCCTTGTAGGTAACTCCAATCTGCTCATTGGGTTTGGCCCTTTGTGGAGATTCGTGGTGGTTGTGGTTAAAACCCAAATGCGGGAAGAACTGACCTTGTCAGTTGAATGTGGAGTTGCATTGCAACCGGGTGCCGGACCCAAAGCACGGCAGAGGTTTTAGATGGGCCTCGAACCCTACCAAGGTGGTTAGTGTGTCCATGCCACACTGCCAATTGGTACTGAAAATGCTTAGCATTCTCAGGGCGCTGATCAACACATTATTTTGGTCCGCTGTGCTTTTGAGCGCCGTGGAGTAAGGTTGTCGTCAGCAGGTACCCACGTTAAACACACCGCATGTTGTCAACAGTGACGTGGGTGCCTAGTCCCGAGTACGACGACTGTTTGTTTGATGACAGGAGATATTTCATCTTGCCCTCGTTCACTGCCAGACCCATTTTCTGTGCTTCCTTGTCCAGCCTGGAGAAAGCAGAACTAACGGCGCGGGTGTTGAGGCCGATGATATCAATATCATCGGCATACGCCAGCAGCTGTACACTCTTATAGAAGATTGTACCTTCTCGGTTTAGTTCTGCAGCTCGAACTATTTTCTCCAGAAGAAGGTTGAAGAAGACACATGAAGGAGAGTCGCCTTGTCTGAAACCTCTCGTTTGGTATCGAACGGCTCGGAGATGTCCTTCCCGATCCTGACCAAACTTTTAGTGTTGCTCAACGTCAGTTTACATAGCCGTATAAGTTTTGCGGGGATACCAAATTCAGACATCGCGGCATAAAGGCCGACATCATGCTGTCGACGAAGAAGTGGTTTGTGTCGATCCTCTTTTCACGGGTTTTTTCCAAGATTTGGCGCATGGTGAATATCTGCTCAGTTGTTAATTTTCTAGGAGTAAAGCCACACTGATAAGGCCCAATGAGTTTGTTGACGGTGGGCTTTAATCTTTCACACAATACGCTCGATAGAACCTTATATGCGATGTTGAGGAGGCTAATCCCACGGTAGTTGGCGCAGATTGTGGGGTCTCCTTTTTATGGATTGGGCATAGCACACTTAAATTCCAATCGTTGGGCATACTTTCGTCCGACCATATTTTACAAAGAAGCTGATGCATGCTCCTTATCAGTTCTTCGCCGCCGTGTTTGAATAGCTCGG
The DNA here is from genome assembly GCF_024586455.1 of Bactrocera neohumeralis. Taxonomy (NCBI): domain Eukaryota; kingdom Metazoa; phylum Arthropoda; class Insecta; order Diptera; family Tephritidae; genus Bactrocera; species Bactrocera neohumeralis. The sequence goes on from NC_065921.1 coordinate 51,374,585, forward strand.
CCGGTAATCCATCGGCCCCCGCCACTTTGTTGTTCTTCAGGCGGGTAATTGCTATTCGATCTTCTTCATGGTCGGGCAATGGAACGTCTGCTCCATCGTCATCGATTGGGGAATCGGGTTCGCCTTCTCCTGGCGTTGTGCGTTCACTGCCATTCAGCAGGCTGGAGAAGTGTTCCCTCCATAATTTAAGTATGCTCTGGGCATCGGTTATTAGATCACCTTTGGGGGTTCTACAAGAGTATGCTCCGGTCTTGAAACCTTCTGTAAGCCGCCGGATTTTTTCGTAGAATTTTCGAGCATTACCCCTGTCGGCCAGATTATCTAGCTCTTCGTACTCACGCATTTCGGCCTCTTTCTTCTTCTGTCTACAAATGCGTCTCGCTTCCCTCTTCAACTCTCGGTATCTATCCCATCCCGCACCTTTAGTGGTCGATCGTAACGTTGCGAGGTAGGCAGCCTGTTTTCTCTCCGCTGCGACACGGCACTCCTCGTCGTACCAGCTATTTTTTTGCATTTTCCGAAAACTAATGGTTTCGGTTGCAGCTGTACGTAAGGAGCTTGAAATGCCGTCCCACAGTTCCCTTATACCGAGTTGTTGACGAGTGCTCACAGAGAGCAGGAGTGCAAGCCGAGTAGAAAATCGTTCGGCTGTCTGTAGTGATTGCAGCTTCTCGACGTCGAACCTTCCTTGTGTTTGTTGACGTGCGTTTTTTGCTGCACAGAGGCGGGTGCGAATCTTGGCTGCAACAAGATAGTGGTCCGAGTCGATGTTAGGACTTCGGAGCGCACGCACATCGAAAACACTGGAGACGTGTCTTCCGTCTATCACAACATGATCGATCTGGTTGGCAGTTTTTCGATCCGGAGACAGCCATGTAGCTTGATGAATCTTTTTATGCTGGAATCTAGTACTACAGATAACCATATTTCGGGCCCCGGCGAAGTCGATCAGCTTTAACCCATTTGGGGATGTTTCGTCGTGGAGGCTGAATGTACCGACCGTAGTATCAAAGATACCTTCTTTACCCACCCTGGCGTTAAAGTCGCCAAGCACGATTTTGACATCGTGGCGGGGGCAGCTCTCATAAGTGCGCTCCAAGCACTCATAAAAGACATCTTTGGTCACATCGTCTTTCTCTTCCGTCGGGGCGTGGGCGCAAATCAGCGATATGTTGAAGAACCTCGCTTTGATGCGGATTGTGGCTAGACGTTCATTCACCGCCGTGAATGATAGTACTCGGCGACGGAGTCTCTCTCCCACCACGAATCCAACACCAAACTTGCGCTCCTTTATATGGCCACTGTAGTAAATGTCACAAGGACCTACTCGTATCTGTCCCTGTCCCGTCCATCGCATTTCTTGGACGGCGGTGATGTCAGCCTTTATTTTTGCGAGGACATCCACCAGCTGGGCAGCGGCACCTTCCCAATTAAGGGTCCGGACATTCCAGGTGCATGCCCTCAAATCGTAGTCCTTATTTCGTTTGCCATGATCGTCATCAAAAGGGGGGTCTCTCATCCGAGACTGTTTTTTCTTTTTCATTGGTACTGGTTTTTACGTGGCGAGTCCCAAACCCAGCGCACAACCCTATGTAGGGGATGTTTTGCCTTCTCACATTAGCTCGCCTTCGAACGGATGTTCTTAGGCTACCCAGAGGATACTTGGTCAAGGACCGGAAGTAGTGAGCTGCTTGAGCCATGTGTAAAAGAATCGTTTCTGGCCACTCCCAAGTGAATGGCGATCAGAGAACTTTCCTCACATGCGTGAACTTCTACACATGACTCCATCCTCCTTGGTATTTAGTTACTTAGGAAATTTTTGACTATTATCATCAAATTGTTCCAAGCTTCAATTTCCGGTATAGTCATAATCGAGATAAAATCTGTATCTACATTAGTTGCCGTATGTGATGACATCGGGTATTTTCTATAACTGTAATTAAAATAATATTACAGGGATAATTTTAAGAAAACAATTTTGGGGCAGATTTTCACTCTAACATTCACTTCCCTTGATATAATAAACCGAGTCTGGCAATTTGGCAACATCATTATATCTCACAATGTTTGAAATCCAAATGGAGACTTTCATTAAATAAAACAGAACATTTTTAGTATCACAGAACTCTAACCCTTTCAGCCCCAAAGTTGCTTATAAGCAACTTCTATATATGTTTGACATCGGTTAAAAAGTCAAATACACAAAAACTTTTTAAAATAACATCTTATTGATCAACTTGATGATCAATAAGATGATGATCATGATCATCAAGTTGATTAATAAGATGTCTATTTTAAAGAAGTTTTTGTGTATTTGACTTTTTAAACTTTGCCTGTGGGGCTGAAAGGGCTAATAATGATGGAAAAAATAAATATTATTTGGTACTAACAGAGCCGCGAATTAGTCAAAATATAAGATATGCAATAATCATAATCAGAATAGCACATTAAATACTTAAATGAATAAATTCGTAATGGGAACACTTGAAAACATCTAAATTTATATATCTATCGAACAAAAAAAATTATTATTTTTTGCTGTGTTATACATAATAGTCGAACAAAAAAAATTATTATTTTTTGCTGTGTTATACATAATAGTCGGAAATTTCACACATTTTCGAAATGAAGTAGTAGTATATTCAATATTATACGTTAACTGAATTTTCCTAACACATCTTACATATGTATTGATAATGGAATAATGTCAAGTACCAAATTGGATTGAAATTGGTCTAGTAATTTCTTACAGTTATAGAACGATCTACAAAAAATGATTTTTTTTAGTCAACTCGCTCAAAATTTATTCGGGATCAAGCTTATATCGGTTGCATTGTATTAAACATCACACTAACAAAAATACAATATTCCTGCTATTTACATGGGAAATCAAAAATCACAGTGAGCCACCTGTTAATTTAATATTAAGAGCTTAAACTTTACCAGAATTGTTCATTTCAAAAGATATTTTCTCTATATCTAAGGAACACAATTTTGTTTTTGGCTGCGATTTAGAATAGCATCCCCCGATCGGGGTTAAAATGGGTATGTACGGATAGAGGAGGTCCTCCAGATCAAGAATATATATACATATAGTTGCCGCTGACTTATATGGGTTTTTGAGATATTTGCATTTAAAGTTAAAAAAATAAACTATTTAAAACGCGTGTTTCCACCTTTGTGGAGATTCGTGGTGGTTGTGGTTAAAACCCAAATGCGGGAAGAACTGACCTTGTCAGTTGAATGTGGAGTTGCATTGCAACCGGGTGCCGGACCCAAAGCACGGCAGAGGTTTTAGATGGGCCTCGAACCCTACCAAGGTGGTTAGTGTGTCCATGCCACACTGCCAATTGGTACTGAAAATGCTTAGCATTCTCAGGGCGCTGATCAACACATTATTTTGGTCCGCTGTGCTTTTGAGCGCCGTGGAGTAAGGTTGTCGTCAGCAGGTACCCACGTTAAACACACCGCATGTTGTCAACAGTGACGTGGGTGCCTAGTCCCGAGTACGACGACTGTTTGTTTGATGACAGGAGATATTTCATCTTGCCCTCGTTCACTGCCAGACCCATTTTCTGTGCTTCCTTGTCCAGCCTGGAGAAAGCAGAACTAACGGCGCGGGTGTTGAGGCCGATGATATCAATATCATCGGCATACGCCAGCAGCTGTACACTCTTATAGAAGATTGTACCTTCTCGGTTTAGTTCTGCAGCTCGAACTATTTTCTCCAGAAGAAGGTTGAAGAAGACACATGAAGGAGAGTCGCCTTGTCTGAAACCTCTCGTTTGGTATCGAACGGCTCGGAGATGTCCTTCCCGATCCTGACCAAACTTTTAGTGTTGCTCAACCTCAGTTTACATAGCCGTATAAGTTTTGCGGGGATACCAAATTCAGACATCGCGGCATAAAGGCCGACATCATGCTGTCGACGAAGAAGTGGTTTGTGTCGATCCTCTTTTCACGGGTTTTTTCCAAGATTTGGCGCATGGTGAATATCTGCTCAGTTGTTGATTTTCTATTTCCAAACTGATAAGGCCCAATGAGTTTGTTGACGGTGGGCTTTAATCTTTCACACAATACGCTCGATAGAACCTTATATGCGATGTTGAGGAGGCTAATCCCACGGTAGTTGGCGCAGATTGTGGGGTCTCCTTTTTTTGGATTGGGCATAGCACACTTAAATTCCAATCGTTGGGCATACTTTCGTCCGACCATATTTTACAAAGAAGCTGATGCATGCTCCTTATCAGTTCTTCGCCGCCGTGTTTGAATAGCTCGGCCGGTAATCCATCGGCCCCCGCCACTTTGTTGTTCTTCAGGCGGGTAATTGCTATTCGATCTTCTTCATGGTCGGGCAATGGAACGTCTGCTCCATCGTCATCGATTGGGGAATCGGGTTCGCCTTCTCCTGGCGTTGTGCGTTCACTGCCATTCAGCAGGCTGGAGAAGTGTTCCCTCCATAATTTAAGTATGCTCTGGGCATCGGTTATTAGATCACCTTTGGGGGTTCTACAAGAGTATGCTCCGGTCTTGAAACCTTCTGTAAGCCGCCGCATTTTTTCGTAGAATTTTCGAGCATTACCCCTGTCGGCCAGATTATCTAGCTCTTCGTACTCACGCATTTCGGCCTCTTTCTTCTTCTGTCTACAAATGCGTCTCGCTTCCCTCTTCAACTCTCGGTATCTATCCCATCCCGCACCTTTAGTGGTCGATCGTAACGTTGCGAGGTAGGCAGCCTGTTTTCTCTCCGCTGCGACACGGCACTCCTCGTCGTACCAGCTATTTTTTTGCATTTTCCGAAAACTAATGGTTTCGGTTGCAGCTGTACGTAAGGAGCTTGAAATGCCGTCCCACAGTTCCCTTATACCGAGTTGTTGACGAGTGCTCACAGAGAGCAGGAGTGCAAGCCGAGTAGAAAATCGTTCGGCTGTCTGTAGTGATTGCAGCTTCTCGACGTCGAACCTTCCTTGTGTTTGTTGACGTGCGTTTTTTGCTGCACAGAGGCGGGTGCGAATCTTGGCTGCAACAAGATAGTGGTCCGAGTCGATGTTAGGACTTCGGAGCGCACGCACATCGAAAACACTGGAGACGTGTCTTCCGTCTATCACAACATGATCGATCTGGTTGGCAGTTTTTCGATCCGGAGACAGCCATGTAGCTTGATGAATCTTTTTATGCTGGAATCTAGTACTACAGATAACCATATTTCGGGCCCCGGCGAAGTCGATCAGCTTTAACCCATTTGGGGATGTTTCGTCGTGGAGGCTGAATGTACCGACCGTAGTATCAAAGATACCTTCTTTACCCACCCTGGCGTTAAAGTCGCCAAGCACGATTTTGACATCGTGGCGGGGGCAGCTCTCATAAGTGCGCTCCAAGCACTCATAAAAGACATCTTTGGTCACATCGTCTTTCTCTTCCGTCGGGGCGTGGGCGCAAATCAGCGATATGTTGAAGAACCTCGCTTTGATGCGGATTGTGGCTAGACGTTCATTCACCGCCGTGAATGATAGTACTCGGCGACGGAGTCTCTCTCCCACCACGAATCCAACACCAAACTTGCGCTCCTTTATATGGCCACTGTAGTAAATGTCACAAGGACCTACTCGTATCTGTCCCTGTCCCGTCCATCGCATTTCTTGGACGGCGGTGATGTCAGCCTTTATTTTTGCGAGGACATCCACCAGCTGGGCAGCGGCACCTTCCCAATTAAGGGTCCGGACATTGGTGCATGCCCTCAAATCGTAGTCCTTATTTCGTTTGCCATGATCGTCATCAAAAGGGGGGTCTCTCATCCGAGACTGTTTTTTCTTTTTCATTGGTACTGGTTTTTACGTGGCGAGTCCCAAACCCAGCGCACAACCCTATGTAGGGGATGTTTTGCCTTCTCACATTAGCTCGCCTTCGAACGGATGTTCTTAGGCTACCCAGAGGATACTTGGTCAAGGACCGGAAGTAGTGAGCTGCTTGAGCCATGTGTAAAAGAATCGTTTCTGGCCACTCCCAAGTGAATGGCGATCAGAGAACTTTCCTCACTTGCGTGAACTTCTACACATGACTCCATCCTCCTTGGTATTTAGTTACTTAGGAAATTTTTGACTATTATCATCAAATTGTTCCAAGCTTCAATTTCCGGTATAGTCATAATCGAGATAAAATCTGTATCTACATTAGTTGCCGTATGTGATGACATCGGGTATTTTCTATAACTGTAATTAAAATAATATTACAGGGATAATTTTAAGAAAACAATTTTGGGGCAGATTTTCACTCTAACATTCACTTCCCTTGATATAATAAACCGAGTCTGGCAATTTGGCAACATCATTATATCTCACAATGTTTGAAATCCAAATGGAGACTTTCATTAAATAAAACAGAACATTTTTAGTATCACAGAACTCTAACCCTTTCAGCCCCAAAGTTGCTTATAAGCAACTTCTATATATGTTTGACATCGGTTAAAAAGTCAAATACACAAAAACTTTTTTAAAATAACATCTTATTGATCAACTTGATGATCAATAAGATGATGATCATGATCATCAAGTTGATTAATAAGATGTCTATTTTAAAGAAGTTTTTGTGTATTTGACTTTTAAACTTTGCCTGTGGGGCTGAAAGGGCTAATAATGATGGAAAAAATAAATATTATTTGGTACTAACAGAGCCGCGAATTAGTCAAAATATAAGATATGCAATAATCATAATCAGAATAGCACATTAAATACTTAAATGAATAAATTCGTAATGGGAACACTTGAAAACATCTAAATTTATATATCTATCGAACAAAAAAAATTATTATTTTTTGCTGTGTTATACATAATAGTCGAACAAAAAAAATTATTATTTTTTGCTGTGTTATACATAATAGTCGGAAATTTCACACATTTTCGAAATGAAGTAGTAGTATATTCAATATTATACGTTAACTGAATTTTCCTAACACATCTTACATATGTATTGATAATGGAATAATGTCAAGTACCAAATTGGATTGAAATTGGTCTAGTAATTTCTTACAGTTATAGAACGATCTACAAAAAATGATTTTTTTTAGTCAACTCGCTCAAAATTTATTCGGGATCAAGCTTATATCGGTTGCATTGTATTAAACATCACACTAACAAAAATACAATATTCCTGCTATTTACATGGGAAATCAAAAATCACAGTGAGCCACCTGTTAATTTAATATTAAGAGCTTAAACTTTACCAGAATTGTTCATTTCAAAAGATATTTTCTCTATATCTAAGGAACACAATTTTGTTTTTGGCTGCGATTTAGAATAGCATCCCCCGATCGGGGTTAAAATGGGTATGTACGGATAGAGGAGGTCCTCCAGATCAAGAATATATATACATATAGTTGCCGCTGACTTATATGGGTTTTTGAGATATTTGCATTTAAAGTTAAAAAAATAAACTATTTAAAACGCGTGTTTCTCCGATTTATAATGCATTTTACACTTATATTTTATACTTTTATATCCACTAACACTTCTCTAATCCGTTTCTAATAATTTATTTTTTATTAAATAGTGCAAAAATAACTTTAATTCCATATCAAACTTTAGTTAAAATCAATTTATTCATAAAATAAGAATATGGTTGTAGACAAGAAAAAATTAGTGTTACCATATTTTGTAATGGAATAAAAATAAAAAAAATAAAGATTATGACGTCATAACTAAATTCATTGTCGTGTGATGAGTAATGTAAAATCTTTCAGAATTCTCATTATCTTGATAAATCCCGGTGTTGGATCGGGCAAAAAGGAGTTCAACGCAAAAGAACTGAGCACGCCCAGGTGTTGGTCCGACCGAGGGTTATTTTTTTGAAGCGCGGCCGGAGGCCGCCAATGCAGAAAGGAATTCTATGCGGAAAACTAATGTGTTATATATTTCCTGTCATTGTGGTATTATTTGTTTTCTTTATTTCTTTTGGTCCTTCTGCAAAATATGAACGTAAGGTAACACTAATTATTAGGTAGATTTCAACCCTTTTGTTATTGTATGAACAAAAATAAATGAACAAAAGTTAAATGTTGAATAAAAGTTATTTTTGCACTATTTAATATAAAATTAATGGTTAGAAACGAATTAGTGAAGTGTTAGTAGATATAAAAGTTAAAAAGAAATGTGGTGTCGTGAGACACCAGGTAGGATAATGTAGAATCGATACAATTTGCAAAAAAAAATTGTGCTTAATTTAATGTATGTATGTTGTCTTGATTTTTCTCTCAAATTTCGCTGATTAGTTTTTATTTAAGTACAGATAAGTATTAAGAAAATTTAGTATTTTAAGAAATAATGAATTACGTAAAATAAAAAAAATAATTCAAATTATAACTAAAAAACTAAAATAACAAAAAATATGTCTCTTTATTTTTGTTTGACACCATAAAATTACATAGGAAAATAGAAATAATTGCAAATGGTGCAAGCACAATTCTCACCCAAAACTAATTTGCATACACAATAATGTTACAGATTTTCATGCCTAATTATTTTGCAAAACCTAAATGTAGGCTATAACTAGCGATCTTACAGTCTTTTTCTTACGGGTTATTTCTTGCGGGTTATTTCTTACGGGTTTTTTCTTATGGGTTTTTTCTTACGGTTTTACTTTCACTTTTTTCAGTTAGGTCCCGCAGCAAAATCCCTATCTTCTCCAAGCCTGCCGTAAGGAACTGCCAATAATTTTTCGCTAAAATAAAACTTAAATACTACATTTTGAGCATTATAACAAAAAAACTCAAACCATTAACCAACCTGCGCCAAAACATATGCAACAATTCAACTCCCCATAAACGTACTTAGTGCAAGCACAATTTTCACCCAAAACTAATTTGCTTACACAATAATGTTACAGATTTTCATGCCTAGCGATCTTACAGTCTTTTTCTTACGGGTTTTTTCTTATGGTTTTAGTATCACATTTTTTTTCAGTTAGGTCCCGCAGTAAAATCCCTATCTTCTCCAAGCCTGCCGTAAGGAACTTCGTTCCAAAAATATAACTATAAAACTCATTATAAATGGGAGCAACACGCATTTTAAATAGTTGAATTTTTGAACTTTAAATGCAAATATCCCAAAAACCATAAATCAGCGGCAACTAAATATATATATTTTCTTAATCTGGAGGACCTCCTCTATCCATACATACCCATTTCGGGGTTAAGCCTGAAATCGGGGGATGCTATTCTAAAATTTACCCTTGTTTTTTGCCCACGCTGATGGGCATAACCGTACACTTTCTATAACATTAACGATGAAAATAAACAAATCGGAATACTATCATCTCTTCCATCTGTTTTTTCTTCACTTTTCATTATATAAAACAACCAAAACAATTAGGTTTTCAGACTAAAATTTTCAAGTATTCCTTATCTAAAAACTGTTGATATTGGACCTATCTTTAGGGTCTAAAATAGAAATTCGGTTAATATTGAGCTTTATGCCGAATATGTTAATCAATGCGTTAGTGATCTATCATAATACCGGGAGTTGTAAAAATATATGTTTATACATACATATGTACATATTACATCTTAAAACATTATACCATACCTTTTTCAAAGTATACACTAACAAGTAAGGAAGGGCTAAGTTCGGGTGTCACCGAACATTTTATACTCTCGCATAATAAAGTGATAATCGAGATTTCATTATCCGTCATTTACATATTTTTCAATTACCGTATTTGTGTAAGTTTTATTCCGCTATCATCATTGGTTCCTAATGTATATATTATACAGAGAAGGCATCAGATGGAATTCAAAATATCGTTATATTGGAAGAAGGCATGATTGTGAAACGATTTCACCCATATTTCGTACTGAGATATGGTTTTTGGTCCATAAGTGGGCGACGCCACCCCCGTTTTCAATTTTTAAAAAAAGCCTGGGTGCAGCTTCCTTCTGCCATTTCTTCCGTAAAATCTAGTGTTTCTGACGTTTTTTGTTAGTCGGTTAACGCACTTTTAGTGATTTTCAACATAACTTTTGTATGGGAGGTGGGCGTGGTTATTATCCGATTTCTTCCATTTTTGAACTGTATATGGAAATGCCTTACGGAAACGACTCTATAGAGTTTGGTTGACATAGCTATAGAAGTTTCCGAGATATGTGCACAAAACTTAGTAGGGGGCGGGGCCACGCCCACTTTTCCAAAAAAATTACGTCCAAATATGCCCCTCCCTAATGCGATCCCTTGTGCCAAATTTCACTTTAATATCTTTATTTATGGCTTAGTTATGACACTTTATAAGTTTTCAGTTTTCGCCATTTTGTGGGCGTGGCAGTGGGCCGATTTTGCCCATCTTCGAACTTAACCTTCTTATGGAGCCAAGAAATGCGTGTACCAAGTTTCATCATGATATCTCAATTTTTACTCAAGTTACAGCTTGCACGGACGGACGGACGGACGGACGGACGGACAGACAGACATCCAGATTTCAACTCTACTCGTCACCCTGATCACTTTGGTATATATAACCCTATATCTGACTCTTTTAGTTTTAGGACTTACAAACAACCGTTATGTGAACAAAACTATAATACTCTCCTTAGCAACTTTGTTGCGAGAGTATAAAAATGTTTGGTAAACGACCATACTAATAATATGTACCCTTTGTTATTGCTTATATTTTAGATCCACCAGGCCCTCCATATATCGAGGGTTATACTCAAGGCGAGATTCTGCGAAGGGGTCAAACAGTAGAATTGGTGTGTCGGAGTAGAGGTGGAAATCCACCAGCGCAATTAATTTGGTATAAGAATGGTTCTCAAATCCGAATGGCTTACAGGTGAGTAAAATGAGCAACAGAGTTTCTTGTATTAGTCAAATGAATAACATATTTATATCCGCGAACGAAGTTTAACGGCCATTAACAGTTGTACACATTAGCTGTTTTCATTTGTCGTTCATATTTGATGCTAAACTGCAGTTGTGTGTAATTATTTGATGGAAAATTGTTTAACTCAAATTCATAATCAGCACACGTCAAATACCCCACAGATTCTTAGCACAACAGTTCCAACTTTTTCCTTCAGATTTATTGAGTAGTGTTGTTTTAGCGTTTCGTGCTGTGATGCTAGAATGTAAAGGCACTACTTGTAGTTCTATTTTGAACAATTGTATACCCGTTTTATTGGGCACCACTTAAATTTGAGTTTTACCGTGGCACTCACACTGGCGATTAATATGATAGGTTAGATAAAAATGACTATCATGAAATAATTTAGTATTATAACGTGAATAACGTTCCTTTTAATAAAAATGAGGCGCCGACGAGCGAAATACGGAAATGTCTGAAAGAATGAAGGATAACGAATAGGTTATGTCTTTATTGCCTTTTTGTTAGTTGGGTAAAAACAAATGTGGTGTGGTTTTGTATTGTGTGGTGTATTGTATTAGACTGTGCCAGTGTTATACCATGTAGAGTCTTTTGTTGATAAGGTGACTTTATGCAGCACTTGGTGGAGGCTTAGAGTCGTTTAGTCATATTGTGTTTCGATATACGCTGCTCTATTTCGATATCTTAATTAGAGATACATTTATCTGTTGTAAGGTGAAAGTGTCTCATTTAATTGGGAAATACATATAAGTATATACATATGTAGACTCTAACATAAGGATGTCAAAAAAATATTATTTTCCAAATTTTCTTGTAAATGTTTGCCGAGATATGAAATGGATATCTAGAAACCAATTAACTTTATCATCCAGATTATGCTAGGGTATACAAATTATAATAACTATCATACTGTGTACAACATATTGCTAGAGTATAAAAATTAATTAATTGAAACTATGTATATTATATTTTTAAAGGACTGCCGGACGATTGTCTGAAAATATCTACACCTTTACAGCAGAAGCGAGCGATAATAATGCACGTTTTCGTTGCGAAGCTAGTAACGTAATGTCACAGAATCCTTTGAAAGCAGAAATAGACATAACTGTACTTTGTAAGTAAACGTATTATAATTACGTTCATATATATGTCTAGATAATATAGACTTAAGTAAATTTATGTGTAATTCAAAAATTTATATTTAATCCGCATAAGAAATTAATTTCTTTAAGTCTCTAATTTGGGATTGCAAATTAATTTATTTATTCAAATATTACTTCAATTATTTTTTAATGTATTTTTAGCAACTCTGCTGCTATCCCTTTTTATAGTGTTTTTTTTTTAAATATCTGTATAAATGCAGCAATCATGATAATTAAGCTGTAGTTTTACAAATATTATATGGTATAATTATGGGCGTTTCAATTAGATAACAGCAATTGAAGAAATAATCAAAACGTTATTGGTTTTCTCTTCATACTAACTGTTCCGATTATCAAAATTCTTTCGTTCAATTTAAGACCGTTTTCTCAGTAACCGGTTAATATTTTCCTTAAATGCTGGTAGTTGAACTGGATTATTACTTAAATTAACAGAACCGTTTTCACCAAATTAGTTAGCTTACCTACAAATAGCTTGATTATAGTGAATGCGTGAGGAAAGCCGTTCACAATAATTGCATTGTGAATACGCAAAACTGTGTAAACATCATGAGCCATGTATTTGCATAAACCCAAACCGGTTTTCGTAGGCGAGGCAACGACAAGGAAAGACGAAATCAAACTCAGGTGGTTCGCTTTGTGTTTTTTCTGCAACAGGGAGCTCCTACGCAATTCGCCATTTCTTTTCATTTTGAATTTTCATTTAATATTTACTTTATATTCGGATATTAAATGTAATAACCTGTTTTTTGAATGTAATATCCATACATACATATGTATGTATGTTCATATATGATTGCAAATATGCATAATATTTAATGATAATGAGCGACAAAATAGTAACCTTCCGAACGACGTTTTTGCAGTTAATTTTTCTTATACATTTTACAGCTGACAGCTTTCATTTCATGTTCTTCTTAGAAACTAAGCAATACTTCTTCTTTCAGTAAACTTTACCAGAACTTAAGTGCTGATGTTTGCTAACCAGATATTGAGAAAACCATTTTTAACCTGTTGAGAAAACGGCCCTTGTGCTATTATATTTGTGCACATATGTATGTATGAATGTAGGAATATTCATAACCTATAGGCTGACTTTGTTAGTTACTAGTTCAATATGGTAAACAGGTGTGGCGAGTTTCTTACCGTTCCCACAACAATCTACTTAGTTCACGTAACCGGAACGGCCAAGTACTCTGCCTTTATGTGTACCTTACCTTCCTGATACGTTAAAATTGGTTTCTAATGTTTATGCTGAAGATATTAACTTGGACAATATTGAACGTTTATGGTATACATACATATGTACATATGTACATAGTATGTAGGAGGTACTTTTTTTGTTTGAGGAAGAATGCTCTTTATATGCGATATTGATTACGGTATTGAAAAAACAAGAGTAATTACAACAACTGGAGAAGTCATGAGACATCTTACACCTGAGTTAAAAGGAATTAAGCAGTGGATAGTAATATTTTAGCTTGTTATGTGTTTTTTACATTGTTGTAAAGTATGCTCCGTACATACATACATACATACATATGTAGCAAATTTTGGTAAGAAGGGGATTATTTTCTTATCAGAATTTTCTACCAGCCCCTAACATCATTTAGTAGTCTTTGGTTGTTTTATAATTTTAATCAACATCAACAAAGAGTCATATGTACTTATTTACATGTGTACATATACTATATGGATGTAGTAAATGTTCACTTACATACGTATGTATGTACTTATATACATATGTACATATGTACACATGTGTGTTGTTGCCTACCCTACCACTGTCTTTTTCTTATACTTACACTTATAACAGATTTTTTTTTTACATAACTGGTTAATTGACAGATTTTGTTTAGAAAACTTATCGTTTATACCATTTAAAAAAGGGAACAAATTCGTGCTGGATTATAGAAGAAAATCACAGATCTAATAAACTAACTCATTAGAAAAATGCTACACAATTTGTAAAAGTCGATTGTTTTTCAGTAAATTTTTTTCTCACAGTTCATTTCATTTCCTGACGAATTTGTTGCTTCTCTGCAGGGTGTACACCGGCATACCTATGTACATATGTATGTAGAAATATCTACATATGTACATAGTATGTACGAAAACATAAACATAAATACATATGTACATACTTACATATAAGTATGTGTGCACACAAACAAAATGCGTCTCCTTAAAGCATTTCAAACTACCCGATGTACACATTTTACCTCTTTTTTTCAACATGCATACAGTTGCATATCTAGACGTTAATCGCATTTCTCTCTGGTTCACACAATCCTATATTGAGCGCATAAAATCCAAGTTTTAAGTATTGCGCTTTCATCACGACCACGCACCCCTAAGAGTATGACTATGCATCCAGTACTTGGCGGGGGAGCTGAGACTCAACAGTTGATGAGGCTGTGGCAGCTGTTGTTTTCCCAAGGCGTTGTTTCTGTTTAATATGCCAAGTGTTGTCAAGCGCACTCATTCTTCATATTCGTAGCAGTGTTCATCTACATACATATGTATATACAAATATAAGTACGTACAAATGTTTGTGAATTTGGACTAGTAAATACAATGAGTATATAAATTTACATAAATGTATACGTATGTTTTGTTATTTAATTTGTTCGGCTTGTATACAAAACAGTAGATAAGTTATTACATTCAAACACCAAGAGGACAAATTAACAATTGCTCATATGTTTGCACATATTTGGATATGTTTCCATGTGGGAAGCATGTGTTTATTTTTTGGGCCTATGGAAAGACTTAAGATCATCTAGTGCACTAGTTACTTCTCTGAATTTTCGTAAACAAAGTTAATACATACATAGAAATTGGGAGCAGACGTCCCCATATAAGACAATTTTAAATTCCATCTGATTCTTTCCTTCCCAGTGTACAATTCAAGAAGCAAATAATATAACGGGGTAAAACTTTGCACGAATAATGATTTTACAGTATACCACCTTATGACCAAAAATTGTCCAAATCCAGCTAAAACTGTCAAAGTACTAGGTACTGAACATATGGACTCAAAATCATAGTTCAGGTCAATTCTTCCCTTTAACCAATCAGGTCAATTCTTCCCTTAAACCCCATATACATAGCTAATATAAAGATTTTCGAACTTTGTACCGCACATATGGGCCAATATGTGAGTTATCTTAATAAAATAGAGAGTGTGTGTTTTTCTTATAACGGTGTCTTAGAATGAATAAAATCGGGTGAAAAATAACAGGCCTTATGAACCTGAAAGTACTTCCTTGGCTGCAATCTTTGGAAGTTGGAAGAGTATAAAATGTTCGGTTGCACCCGAACCTAGCACTTACTTACTAGATATGATATGGTATTAATTTCAATCGCATCAACCACATTGGTCACCCCTTTTCCTCCTAACGTCTATTCTATTTAGTCGGAGCGGATCGGGTTTTCCAATTTGCCCATAGACTATCATTCATACTGTATTCTTATAGCACCATCCAACCGACTTTTGTGTAAAATAAAATTTTACACAAATTGCTAAATCAGGCTAAAGCCTTCCGATGTATGTATGTATAAAACTCCATGTTCTCGGTTCTTTGGTATGTACGTGTTATAAGTTATTTTTTTAATAAGCAAAGCCATTTGGTGAAAAAATTTAGTATGTAGCGTTCCATCATACTAGCAACGCGCTGGATCACACTCTAATGTCGAAATTAATATGAATACTCAACCATACCATATATGTATGTAACTTGAATATTCAAATTGTTATATTTTTAGGTTATTTAGTTATTTAATAAGTAAGTGAAGTAGTTCGGACAAACGCGTATGTATGTACTTATGTATGTATATAATAATAAATGACTCCGATTAATATTGGTCAGAAATATATTTATAAACCATATACATATGTACATATGTATGTACATACATACTTGTATATACATACATATGCAATTCCTAATTATTTTCATTAAATAATTCACATCTCACATTACATTTCATCCCAAGTTGCTCCGACACATGTATCTATTGCGGGACCTACTGAAGCACGTGTGGGAGACGTGGTATCACTAACATGTACAACTGCACCGTCCAATCCACCAGCGGAAATAAAATGGATGGTCGGCGGGCGTCAAATTCGAAATGCCACTTCAAAGACAAATGTCAGCTCTGAAGGTATATGAAAGTCAAAATTGTCATTAATGTTATTGTTTTAAAAATTATATGATATAATTTACCAGTATAGTACATACTTATGTATGTACATACATATGTGCTCATTTGCATTGATTTCTGTACTACATTTTCAGGTGGATGGGTTACTGTTTCCAACATAACTACAACTGTTGAACCCAATAAAAGATCTCTTGTAGTAATTTGTCATGGACTCAACATGCAGTTAACAGAGAACGTTGTCTCAACACATACAGTAAATATTTTGTGTGAGTATTATATACATACATATATATACATACATATATTGTGTTATTAATATTGTTGATGATTGACTTTTTTGTAGTTTCTAACAGTAACTCGAAATAGTCGTGTTAATTATTTTTTAACGGCAGGCAAAAATGACGGTGGGGGTTAGCCAAGTTCGATATTTTATATTTATAAATAACTCAACTGCATCCGTTGAAACAAGAAGCAAGTTCGATATACATATGTATGTTTACTTTTCAAACTAGAGTGAGTGCCCTTGCATTATGCTGAATATAAGTATGTACATACATACATACATATTTATAAATGAGTATATATGCATAAATATACGTTTATGAGCACACTATGTGTCTTAAAGTGCCCACACACGACACACAAGTGCGTTCGGTCGGTATGTGTGCGCATGCGGTTTACTCGTGTATGGGCTTGTGCGCGTACCGATCCATTTTCGCGAAAATGTTTGATTTTTTACGATCGGTGCGCGCACATGTGTGTCGTGTATGGCGTTGTGTGCGCACAAAATCTCATTTCTCTCGTGTCGCCAAATAGTGAAAATCGCGGACAATGGCAAGTGTTAAGGGGAGAGCCTGCTTTCGAGGCTTCAAAAAATCGATTTTTTTAAGGATTTTTTTGGGAGGGAAAGAAATAATTGATTCAAGCGAAATTTCTAGGCTTTATAGTTACAGTGAATCAAAAAAGTTTTGGCACACCTCAGTTGTTTCACTTTGCTTCAATATAACTTTTAATTAACTGAACATACAAACAAAAAACAAACATATTTGTTTAAATAATGTTTTTTTTATACATACATATATACAAAAATTAAAAATAAAAAATTCATACAAAGAAGTACAAAAAGGCACAAAATATAAAAATGGTAATACAAAAGATGAAGAAAAAGAAATTGAAAATATTTAATATTTTGTTGCACCTCCCTTGGCTTTAAGAATTTTTTTTCAAGCAAATGCCAAATATGTTCAATAGGATTGAGGTCAGAGGATTTTGGAGGTGTTTTCAGGTGCTTGCAGTTATAAATTAACCACTCTTGAACCAAACGCGAAGTGTGTTTGGGATCATTGTCTTGCTAGAACTGCCATTTCTCCATTTAAGCCCAATTTAGTTACGCTCGGAATAGGGATGGTAAACTCGATTCCGATTCTACTCGAGAATCGAGTTTTCTCGTAAAATAATCGATTTTTCGGAATCGATCTTCAGTAGTCGAAGTCGATTAAGAATCGATTCTTGATATTCGACTTTACTATTAATTAAGTGACTACATAGTTTCAAGTTATACATACTACATACGAGCACAAGAAAACTCGTGATTCTTAATTCTTGACGATACATTTATTAAAATGGCGCCTAGCGCTGTATGAATTTACCTTAAAAAATAAACAACGGGTCGAATGTCCAGTGTCAATAATGTGGAAAGCAATTAAAATATAATAATAGTACGTCTAGCTTAATTATTTTATTAAACTTGTTTAAACAACTTGAATTATCTAAAAAAAATTTATATGAAATGTAATGTTCTTGGTACATTATTTATAGACAAAAAATATAATTCTTTTTAACTATTATAGTGTTTTATTTAATCGATTTGAATTATTCATTCAATTTATGCCTTGTGATTTAATAAATAATTTTTTGTCCTTTTAATTTAAAATTGATTAAAATCGAAAAAAATCGATTCTTGCGGTCGATTAATCGATTCTTAGAATCGAAAAATATAAAAAAATAATCGGAATCGAGAATCGATTCTGTAAACAATCTTTCCATCCCTAGCTCGGAAGCAAATTGTTCTTCAAAAGGCTTAAATAAATAAGATTCCCAACTCCACTTGCCGTTATACACCCCCACACCATTACGTTTCCGCCACCATGCTTGATTGTTTTTAAGATGTTATTTTCTTGGAGCTCCATGTTGGGCTTTCGCCATATTTTTTGAGACCTATCCGATCCAAATAAATTGAATTTGGATTCATCGCTAAAAACCACGTTTTTCCAAAAAGTTTCAGGTTGGTGTAGGTGAGCTTTAGCGAAATCCAACCTCTTTTTTTGTTAGCTTTTGAAATGTTAAGCTTTCGTCGAGGTACACGACCGTGATAACCGGTCTTATGCGGGGTATTTCGAACTGTCTCTGAGCTAAATGTTTTCCCCAGTTGTTCCTGTATTTTTTCACTCAATTTTACAGCCGAAATTTTTGGGTCTTTTGCCACTGCGCCAATAATGGACCATTCCTCCCGATCAGAAAAAGTTTTTGGCCTCCAGATCTGTAATTGCTTTCTATTTTTCCGCTGTTTATGTAATGGTTTATTACATTCCATACACTGTCGTACATATTTGTCCTATATCGCGCAATGATTTTTTTTCCAGGTACAGACACGCACTTCAACGGTTATATCTTATCCGCGACCCATTTTGCTCAATCTATGTCAAGGCTAAACACATTACTAAAAGTCAATTGCTCTAATTATTCATGAATATGCAATATTTAACAGAAGTCAACAAAAGCGGGATCAAAGGAATTCAACTTAAAGAGGAATATGCAAAAAATATGATGTGTGCCAATACTTTTTTGATGTGTTTTTCGCTGTTTCTGACTTCTTTTATAGATTTTGGGGGTGAATGTAACGGTATGTTTTCGCTTGCATTTTGTTTTGTTTCTACCATTTACACTATGTACAAAAATAATTTAATGATATTATTATACCCTGAACAGGGTATGTTAAGCTTGTCACGAAGTTTGTAACACCCAGAAGGAATCCTCGGAGACCCTATAAAGTATATATATAAATGATTAGTATGTCGAGCTGAGTCGATTTAGCCTTGTCCGTCTGTCTGTCCGTCCGTCTGTCTGTCTGTATATATACGAACTAGTCCCTCAGTTTTTAAGATATCGTTTGAAATTTTGCAAACGTCATTTTCTCTTCAAGAAGCTGCTCATTTGTCGGAACGGCCGATATCGGACCACTATAACATATAGCTGCCATACAAACTGAACGAAGGGTATCAAGTTCTTGTATGGACAACTTTCACATTTGACAAGATATATTCACGAAATTTGGTATATAATATTTTGTAAAGCAACAATGTAATCTCCGAAGAAAATGTTCAGATCATAGTTACTAACAGAAATGCACCTGTGAAGAGTATTTAGCTTCGGTGCAACCGAAGTTAACGTTTTTTCTTGTTTTTTGTTGCTTTTTAATTATCTTTCTTTAGAAAATCAAAGTGTGCCAAAGCTTTTTTGATTCACTGTATATATTTGAACACCTTTCACAAATTTTTACGAAATCTTTGATATTCTGCCTTTGGGAAGCAATTGCCCGATGCATCTCGCATGTAGATTTCGTATCAGAATTTATTGATCTTATAAAAAATTAATTGGCGATTTGGCAAACGAAAAATGATAAATATAAAAGTAGCAGTCTTCGACTATCTCTCTCATAGTGAATATTTGATTTATTATGGCCCCAGGGCCGCCTAACCTCGGGGAAAATAGGTTTGCTTTGCTTGCCTCTAGCCCCAACCCCAAAAGGAAAAAACTTACATACAAACCACTTGAAAATTTTCCAGAACTGCCTCAGTTTAAAAAGAAGTTCTAATATCTGCATCAGATTCGAACAAAACACTTTCCAAATACTCTTGTTTCGCTGTGCATAAAAGCTTAGAATCAATTAGTAAGGAAATTTTATCTATCACCGAATTACGTGATGGTGATCTACTCCTACTTGTTAAAAATCGGAAGATTGCTGAAAAATTCCTTATAACAAAGAAATTAAATGGTATTTGCGATATTAAAGTTAAGTTACACGACAATTTGAATTGCTCTGAAGGTACAATTTACGCTCCATTTCTAAATGACATTGCAGAAGAAGAAATTGTTGAAAATTTAAAAGATCAGGGAGTTACTTCTGTCTATAAATTCACTAAAAACATAGAAGGCAAACAAAGACCTAGTGGTGTGATACTTCTTTCATTTGACCTCTACAAACTTCCAGAAAAAATCGAAGTCTCATGGCGCACAATGCGGATTAGAGCATATTTCCCTAACCCCATGAGGTGTAAAAATTGCCAGCTTCTAGGCCACACAACGAAACGTTGCAACAACAATCCTGCCTGCGATATGTGTAATTTCCCTCCTCATCTCCCCTCGCCATGCAACCGCACCTTTTGTGCAAATTGCTCAGGCGATCACCTTTCCTCTTCACGCTCTTGCCCTAAGTACCTACAATCCAAAAATATCCTAAAAATAAAAACAGAAAACAAATGTTCAATGCGAGAAGCAATGCGGCTATACAAACAACAATTACCCCCGACCCCCGCAAACACTTCCTTCGCTTCTGTTACAAAAGAAAATACAAACAAGCAAAAAACTAACGTGATTTTCCACCGCCCATCATCTCCTCCCCTACCACCCTCCCAACAGCTTACCCTCTTCCACAACAAAAGCAAACTATTAAAGAAAACAAAAACAATTTCGTAATTGTTAACCATCCAAACTCATCATCAAAAGAAACTACAAAAAACCTTCCTAACCTAACGTTTCTCCAAACAAAAACAAACCCAACCAAAATAAGCATACCAGTCATTCCTAAAATATCCACAACAGAATCTCTAAACATTCAAACTCTCTCTCTCCCTACAGACAACATCGATCTCTCTCTACATAGTTATACAGACCATATCGCACATCATAAAATTATCACTTCTGGCGATGAAAAACAATAACTCTCATTATTATTCCCCACTTATTTCTCAATTCTCTCATTTCTAAGAAATGTTCAAATTTCTCCAATGGAATATGAACGGATTCTACAACAATTACACTGACCTAGAATTACACATAAAAGAACAATCACCAAGTGTTATATCACTACAAGAAACACACCTTTCTTTTAATTCCGCAGCTACTGTACCTAAACAATACGCTGCCTATTTCTCCAACTTAACACAAAATCATACTAACAAGCAAGGTGTTGCTACCTTAATAAAAAAAGATTTCCCACACAAACTTCTCCCTACATGTTTCAACATTGCCACAATAGCAGTAGAAATATTTATTGGATTTAAATTAACCATCCTAACTATTTACATTCCTCCACACCAAAACTTTAATATCAAAGAACTACGCGATATAATCGGACCTATCCAAACACCCGTACTTATACTTGGTGATTTCAATGCCTGGAGCCCTCTTTGGGGTTCCACATGTACTAACCAAAGAGGTAAAGTCATAGAAGACCTTCTATTAGCGGAAAACTTAACAGTTTTAAACGACGGTTCTCCTACGCATTTTTCTACTCATAATTCGTTCACGAATGTTGACTTGGTCATTTGTTCTTCTGCTATCGCCCCCAAACTTAACAGCCAAACACTAACTGATCTTTATAACAGCGATCACTTCCCCATCATAACCCACTTATCAACCCCTTTATCCAGAAAAGGGTCGGCGAAGCCAAAATTTCTGTTGGACAAGGCAAATTGGTCCAAATTTCAACAACTCTGCGAAAATTTGTCTGCTGCAAGTCCCATTGACGATAATATAAATAAAGAAACAGCTACGATTACCAAAATAATCAGAACTTCTGCTCACCTCTCTATCCCCCAAACGGGTAAAAAAAATCTTCAAAAATCATGTGCCTTACTGGTCTACGGAGTTATCTAAACTTAGAGAAGAAAAACAATCACTATGGTTAATTTACAAAAGAACTCGCTCTATTGATAATCTAATAAAATACAAAAAAGCCAATGCAGTGTTTCGGAAAAATATTAAAGAAGCTAAGAGGGCTTGCTTACAAAAACTCACCGAAGCTATCACTCCGTTAACAAATCCCAAGAAATTATTGGCGGACATAAAAATGCTCTCAGGCTCCTATACCCAAGTTAATATTAAATGTATAAACACTCCAAATGGCCCAATTTTCGACTCAAAAGACATAGCTAATCATTTCGCCTCTGCATGGTCCGATTATTTAAGCGACTCTAATTTCCACGCCTCATTTGTATCAAATAAAAATAAACTCCTTAGTAGAAGGTACAGCAAAGTACAATCACCCCCTTACATTACCGAATCTGACATAACCATCGCCGAATTCGATTTTACCTTATCTTCAATGTCAGGCAAGACGCCCGGTGCAGACAGAATTTCATATCCCATGCTAAAAAACTGTCCTTTAAGTCTCAAAAACAGAATTATTAAATTGTACAACAATATTTTATCACAAGGTGTCTACCCTCAAAGCTGGAAAAACGCGGTGATAGTAGCCATTCCGAAATTCAATGTAGTGTCTACAGATGTTCTAGGTTACAGACCAATATCACTCCTCTGTTGCATGGCCAAACTATTAGAAAAAATAATATCAAAACGTATCTCGTGGTTCGCACTAAATAAAAACCTTCTCAGTCAAAACCAAGTGGCATTTAAGGCAGGGCAAGGCACTACGGATGCTTTACTCTTTTTTGATGATTTCGCCTAAACTTCCTTATCGAAGAGAAACCACATATCTACTCTCAGTTTGGATTTCGAAAAAGCTTTCGACAGAGTTGGTTCTCATGTTATTCTGCGACAGCTTGAGAAGTGGCAAATTGGCGAAAAAATATTTAACTTTATTAAATCTTTCCTAATCAATCGGAAATTCATGACTAAAATCAATAACACTTTTTCGAACACGTACAATATGTACAACGGAATACCACAAGGATCACCAATGTCTGTCATACTATTTATAATCGCATTTAACGAAATCAGTACGATAATCTCTAAATATAAACTCATTTCGCATATTATTTATGCTGATGATGTGCTGATCTTCTCCAAACAAAATAATCTAAATACTGTAAAAAATACCTTCTTAAAAATCCTTACTGAAATTTCAAATTGGTCCAATTGTTCAGGTGCGAATATTTCTATAAACAAATGCAAATTATTCCATATCTGTAGAAAACACAAATTTAATAACTTCAATCTAAGCTATAATAATGTAAATATTGTAAATACTACTAGTCTTAAATTCCTAGGTATAATATTCGATAAGAGAGTTTCTTTTAAGGATCACTGTACAAATCTACGTAAGCAACTAATTTCTAGGCTTAATATAATTAAGTATCTATCATCAAAACACTGTTTAATTCACATTTCTTCTCTCATCAATATTACAAGATCTTTAATTTTATCTAAGATTGATTATGGTCTCCCTATCTACGGCAATTGTGCCAAAAGCAACATAAAGAAAATCTTTGCACCATATCATGCAGGTGTTAGAAGAAGTATTCGGGCATTCCCAACATCACCAATAAAGTTCACATTAACGGAAGCCGGACTCCCATCCATCGAGGAAAGAGTTATATATACTTCGCAAAAGCTTATTCCAAAACTACTATTATGTAATGATAAGCTTTTATATGGTATAGTAAAAGCCAAATGGACCGACGATACTAACTCCACTACTTCTTCCACTATTTCTAAATGCATTAAATTAGCTAAGGATTTAGGTATTACAACTATACCGGAGGAAAAGTCTATTTCTTTTGCCCCATCGTGGCTACTCAAAGAATCTTCGTTCGATCTACATCTTCAAAAACATCATAAAAAGAACACCAATTCCAGGGTTTATCAAAGTTTGTTCAAAGAGCGCATTGTACAACACTACGTAGATTGGAAACTCATTTTTACTGACGCTTCGAAGGCCGACTTCTACACGTTTTTTTGCTATTGTTGATAACGTTGGAAAGACATTAAAAGCTGGACACCTGCCCAATTACAGCTCAGTGTACACCGCAGAAGCAGCAGCCATCTATAATGCGCTATCCTTAGTACAAAACTCTAACTTAAAAACATTAATATGTACTGATAGCAAGTCTACTATCTCAGCTCTCCTAAATGCATCCAACAAATTCTACCTCATTGCGCAAATTAGAAACATACTAATTGGGAACACAAAAATAAAAATTATGTGAATCCCTGGACATGCCGGTATTACCGGAAATGAATGGGCCGATGCAAACGCCAAATTGGCGGCAAAACAGCCATTGATTGTTTTTGACTACATCGAAAAAAACGACATAATCCATTTAATCGTTTCAAAACAAAAAGCCATAAAAGTTAATGCCTGGAAGAATGTGCAACACCACTACGCCCCCTGCAACCAAGAAGGGAAAAAACCTGCTTATCCGCCAACAGGCCATTGCCAAGATATAAAAGCCTTCGTTCGCCTTCGTCTTGGTCATACGTCATTAACGCATTCCCATTTATTAAATGGAAACCGTATTTCATCCTGCCTAAACTGTAACTCGTCGTCCTTAACCATAACACAACTACTGGATGAAGGCCCCTTCTTCAACTCAGCAAGGACCAGTATATTTCAGAATAATAAAGCTCTTGATCTATTAAAAATAACATCTATTGTAAACATCACTAAAATATCTGAATTCCTATCTCATACAAAGTTAAAAAAATATATTTAAGTTATCCTTCCTTTTTAAATTTATTTATAACATATAATTTTTAGTCTATAAAAACATATTTACAAGCAAATATATCCTACATGGAAGGTTCCATCTCTGTTACTTAAGTCTTTTATAATTAAGCCGTGAGCTGAAAGCCTCTGTAGCTAGTGCTCCTTATGTTTAATGTATAATAATAATTGTATTATTATTTTACAAATAATAAAATAAATAAATAAAAATAAAAATAAAATTGAGAAAAATAAAAGTTGGAATAACTTTTTAACGAAATAGAAAGAAATCGATAAAAGTGCTACATTAGAAATAAATTCGAAAAAATGTTCCGCTTGCCTGTCGCACATGTTCACTGTGTGAAGAACGATCGCAAAATGGATTTGTGTGTCGTGTATGGGCGAAACGAATTCACACAGATCGAACGCACATGTGTGTCGTGTATGGGCCCAATTAATAATAGAAAATTAAGTGCTCAATAGTTATACAATGTTTTTTCTCTCCCACAAAAACCATTGTTCTGAGAATTTAATTATGTTCGGGTAGGACAACACTCTAGAAAATTTTGGCTAGTTTTGGAGAATTTCTATTAAGGTTCTTACATTTGTACACATGTATGTATGTATGTACATACATATATTTGTACAGTGCATAGTAAGCAAAAATTAAAAGCTTTAAAATGAACTTTAACATTTGAACTCTTCAAGAAGACTGTTGTTATTTTCAATTGGCTTATGACAAACAATCTAAAAAACTGTTAATTAATTACAGCTCATGAAACATATTTTTGTTCCAAATTTGTGTTACTGCTAATGTCAATATTTTTGACCTCCTTAATTAATTGAATGCGTCGATCTTTTGATTCATACATACATTCAGTACAATTACAAAAGCAAATTGAAATTTTCAGCGTTTTTCTTTGAGATAGCTGCTTTTGTTCAGTTCATTTGAACATACCATACATATCTGCTAAGAGTTAAATTGTATGTGGGGGTATGATTAGTTTACAAAATGTTATAATTGTTATTGCTAACCATCTTCCAAATGAATTGCTATTAGGCTTAATCAATAATCATTTTCGAAAAGGTGACCGGTAGGTAACATGGAGTTGATGTGCGCATATTTCAGCTCCTGGATTGTTTAAACCTTGATGTTGGATCTAAAAAAATAATTATAACATTATATCGGTCAATCAGTGATGTACAATGAAACTCACAAACAATTTTTTTCTGGTAATAATGTACTATACTCATGTAGCTAATATAAAAGTTAACTTAATGCCGCATATGTCTGTAAATATGCAAAACATTTTAGTTTAATTTAGCGAACTTATAAAATTGTATTTAATAAAGTCTAATGTGTGAAATTTAACCTTGCCCCCATTACTCCTGCTCCCATATTTTACATATCGAATTTGTCAGTCAGTATGTGAGATAGGTTCATTCAAAAGTTAATACAATCAACTAACTTTTAACCGTTTATAAGGGAAATTGGTCTTTACTTTGATCTAATGCCCTTAACATATTGATTTTTGATTTTCTGGTTTGGTGCGATTTTTCTACCGTTTTTGCCTTTTTACAGATCCCCCTTCTTCCCCCATAATTTCTGGCTATATGGAAGGACAAATTATACCGGCCGGTTCTGTGCAAAAACTACTTTGTGTCTCTTCAGGTGGAAACCCCTTAGCTACCCTCACTTGGTACAAGAACGATAAGAGAGTAAGTAAAAATTAACTTATACGTATACATATGATATATCGATCTGTATTTCACTACTGCTATATAATATAGAGATTTTTTTCTAATACAGGGTGTTTTTTTAGATATGAAGATAAAATTTAATGTTAGGTGCAACAATTTATCTTAATAATAAATAAAGAGAGGCAATACCTCCTAGACAGCAATTAGGGCCGTACTTCAATGACGCACCGAATATCTTACAAGATGTTGTTGTTGTTTTTGCAGCAGCAGAAAAAATCTCTGAGGTAATTTGGTGGAATGCTGCAAAGATGACAAACCTTAGTGGATTGAAGTTCCGGTTCCGTTTATTTTTTTTAAATTTTTGTAAAAAGGCCTTTACTACATACATACAGTAGAATAGCGAAAAAGTTAATCAAAATGTCCCAAGGGTGTTTTACTTTTCCGAAATAAAAAAGTGTTTCCGAATTTGAAAAAAAATACCGGAAATAAACATAATTTCGGTGATATAATACGTTTAATTTATTTGCATGACTCACTTCCACTCGTAACAAAACAGAAACTTAGATTAAGCTTGTACTTTTTCACACTATACATACATATGTATGTATGTATATATTAATTTGTAAGAGCTGATTTAAAGAAGCGGTCGTACTTGTTTGTTTCTTTTCTTCTTTGTAATAGCTCCTGATAATTTTCGTCCGCATATTAACAGATGTGATATCTGATTTGTTTCGTTATTGTTTTCATACCACTTTACTAAGGTATTGATGCATTCAAGTGTTTCCGAAAAACTCACTTTTTATTACTGCATATCTTCCTCGATAACTGATTCCTCAACTTCATTGTCAGACACTTCGAAACCTTCATCATCTTCGATTGTGTTCTGATTTTCGATGTCTTCACTGCTGACGTCAACACCACCCACCTTGGCCAATAACGATTGTATCTCTCGAAGTGTATCATCGTGAGAACTATTTGATTTATTCAATGGAAGCAGTAGAATTTTTTCTTCACTGTCGTATAGCCACTCTTTTATACTTTTCCAAGCACAGCTCTTGGCAATTCAACCCATGATGATTTAAGCAGCCTTGTGTTACAATGTTCCATAACAGTTTAGCCCGGTATCCTAATTTCAGCAATCATATGGGATTTGGATACTAGCGGCAAAACAGCTGTCACGTTAGGTGGTAAAAGCATTGCCGTAATGTTTTCATCATCTGACTGTAACTTGTGCAGTACAGTTATCAATCAGCAATAATGCCCTTGCTGGTAAATTATTTTCAGCAAATAAATTGCGAACCTGAAAAATATTTCGGCAAACTTAAAAATTTATAATGAAAGAAAAAATAAATTTACCTGCTTAATAAACAAATGATGGAACCAGCGGTAGAATAGCTCTGAAGTCGTCCAAGACTTTTGCGAGTTAGCATATTTCAATGTTGAACCCACCCCTTGAAGCAACGGGGGTTTGCGGATTTACAAATTATGAATAGTTTACTTATGCGAACCATCTGCGTTCGCACACAACATAAATGGTTCCGTCTTTTCGTTTGCGGAATGACAGTATGTTTTATATGGCAGAAAACGATAAAATAAACCAGATTCACCTGCGTTATACAGCTGCATGTCCGAAATTTCCGTTTCATTAATTTTTACCCGCAAATTATGAATGAACGGTGTTATTTAAGTGGGAATACCGTATTTTTTCTAGAATATTTGCTAGCCATTCATCAGTTGTATGAAAATGTTTTGCAGAGTGCAATTTGGCAAACTCGACCACTCATTGCACAATTACGCTGTCTTTCGCTTAAGCGTCCATTTATAAAACCTTGCCTGAAGAACGAGATATTCCGATTTTGTAAAGTTTTCTTGGTTGCAACTCCACGCCATTGCCTTCAAAATTTCAAGATATTCTTTCTTTATTTTTTAGATGGTTGCCTTAGATACTTGGAAATCCAACGCCAATCGTACATATGTATGTACTTCGGGACACCGACAATAATTTTTTACATAGGAATTCGGGGAATACATAGCAATTGTTTTTCTTGGTAACCAAACGGTTGGGTTTGAACAAAAAGTTAAGCTCAAAAAAGTTAACCAAAAGGTAACTTTTTAGAGCTGTACGTGGACGCTCAAAACCGGCAACTTAGCCGAAGGTTTAACTTGCTCCCGAGTTACCCTTTGCGCGATTCTACCGTATTTTAATTTCTCTGCTTCTGAAAAATAATTTATTGAGTCAGCGCTTCCGTGTAAACGATATTTGATGTTAATTTATTTTGTGGCAGCAATATAAATTTATTTTGATTTTCAGGACCTCCGACAATATACCGCGATAAACTAACATACAGTTGGCCATAAGTAAAGTATTTTCCCGTAGGTCAACCTCTACTAATTCGAAATTTGGCCTTGGGAAGTTCTGAAATTTTGTTCAGCAAGCCGCTACGATCCCTCAATAATCGATTCTCGCGCACGTGCTTGTGAGGTTCTCAAATTTTGTAAGCCGCTGTGAACGTTCGATACTCGACTCCCGCGCGCGAGATATGCAATTAAATATACGTTTTAAGTAGCTTTAGCTCCTTTATTTTCAAGGTGATCTTAAGACTAAATAATACAAAATTTACTTAACTGTAAGAAATCTTAAAATGTATGCAAATATTCAATAACGTATTTATATATTAGCCTGAAAGCTTAAAATATAATAATAATAATCTCTTGAATATTAAATTTGTCTGCATATTTATTTTACCTTTTAATATTTGTAACATGTACATTATCCAATTTACCTCATTCATTCATTTATTATACGTATATGTATATTTAACTTATTACAATTTTCTGATTCTATGTTAATTAGTTTTTTTTTGTAATAGAATGATATCTTCTTCTTCTTTACTGGCGGTTATATCCGAGTTAACAACAGCGCGCCAGTCGTTTCTTCTTTTTGCAAGGTGGCGACGATTGGAGATTCCAAGCGAAGCCAGGTCCTTCTCCACCTGGTCTTTCCAACGGAGTGGAGGTCTTCCCTTGCTTCCCCCGGCGGTTATTGCGTCGAATACTTTCAGAGCTGGAGTGTTTTCGTCCATTCGGACGACATGACCTAGCCAGCGTAGCCGCTAATTCGCTAAACTATGTCAATGTCATCGTATATCTCATACAGCTCATCGTTCTATCGAATGCGATATTCGCCGTAGCCAACCCGCAAAGGACCATAAATCTTTCGCAGAACTTTTCTCTCGAGAACTTGCAACGTCGACTCATCAGTTGTTGTCATCGTCCACTAGGACTGGAATAATGAGGGACTTATAGAGTTTGTTTTTGTTCGTAGAGAGAGGACTTTACTTCTCAATTGCCTTCTTAGTCCGAAGTAGCACTTGTTGGCAAGAGATATCCTGCGTTGGATTTCGAGGCTGAAGTTGTTGTTGGTGTTGATGTTGGTTCCTAAATAGACGAAATTATCTACAACTTCGAAGTTATGACTGTCAACAGTGACTCCCCCTGCGGGTAGGGGGGACCCCCTTGAATTCGGGGGGGGAAAGCGAATATACCCGTGCTAAGGCATGCCTGTCGTAAGAGGCGACTAATATCCTGGCTACCGGTCCAGAGCTGTATGGAAGCTCAACTGGTAGTAGCTTTGGCTACGAGGTCTGACCGGAGACTTAATTCTGGTACCACGGGGAGCAGTTGCCCTTGTAGGTAACTCCAATCTGCTCATTGGGTTTGGCCCTTTGTGGAGATTCGTGGTGGTTGTGGTTAAAACCCAAATGCGGAAAGAACTGACCTTGTCAGTTGAATGTGGAGTTGCATTGCAACCGGGTGCCGGACCCAAAGCACGGCAGAGGTTTTAGATGGGCCTCGAACCCTACCAAGGTGGTTAGTGTGTCCATGCCACACTGCCAATTGGTACTGAAAATGCTTAGCATTCTCAGGGCGCTGATCAACGCATTATTTTGGTCCGCTGTGCTTTTGAGCGCCGTGGAGTAAGGTTGTCGTCAGCAGGTACCTACGTTAAACACACCGGACGTTGTCAACAGTGACGTGGGTGCCTAGTCCCGAGTACGACGACTGTTTGTTTGATGACAGGAGATATTTTATCTTGCCCTCGTTCACTGCCAGACCCATTTTCTGTGCTTCCTTGTCCAGCCTGGAGAAAGCAGAACCAATGATATCAATATCATCGGCATACGCCAGCAGCTGTACACTCTTATAGAAGATTGTACCTTCTCTATTTAGTTCTGCAGCTCGAATTATTTTCTCCAGAAGAAGGTTGAAGAAGACACATGAAGGAGAGTCGCCTTGTCTGAAACCTCTCGTTTGGTATCGAACGGCTCGGAGATATCCTTCCCGATCCTGACGAAGCTTTTAGTTTTGCTCAACGTCAGTTTACATAGCTTTGCGGGGATACCAAATTCAGACATCGCGGCATAAAGGCCGACATCATGCTGTCGACTAAGAGGTGGTTTGTGTCGATCCTCTTTTCGCGGTTTTTTTTCCAAGGTTTGGCGCATGGTGAATATCTGCTCAGTTCTTAATTTTCCAGGAGTAAAGCCACACTGATAAGGCCCAATGAGTTTGTCGACGGTGGGCTTTAATCTTTCACACAATATGCTCGATAGAACCTCATACGCGATGTTAAGGCTTATCACACGGTAGTTGGCGCAGATTGTGGGGTCTAACTTTTGTGGATTGGGGAAAGCACACTTAAATTCCAATCGTTGGGCATGCTTTCATCCGACCATATTTTACAAAAAAGCTGATGCATGCTCCTTATCAGCTCTTCGCCGCCGTTTTTGAATAGCTCGGCCGATAATCCATCGGTACCCGCTGCTTTGTTGTTCTTTAGACGGGTAATTGCTATTCGAACTTCTTCATGGTCGGGCAATGGAACGTCTGCTCTATCGTTATCGATTGGGGAATCGAGTTCGCCTTCTCCTGGTTTTATGCATTTATTGCCATTCAGCAGGCTGGAGAAGTGTTCCCTCCATAACTTTAATATGCTCTGAGCGTCGGTTACTAGGTCACCTTCTAGGGTTCTACAAGAGTAGAGTGCCGACCCACAGTTCCCTTATACCGAGTTGTTGATGAGTGCTCTCAGAGAGCAGGAGTGCAAGCCGAGTAGAAAATCGTTCGGCTGTCTGTTGTGATTGCAGCTTCTCGACGTCGAACCATCCTTGTGTTTGTTGACGCGCGTTTTTTGCTGCACAGAGGCAGGTGCGAATCTTCGCTGACACAAGATAGTGGTCCTAGTCGATGTTAGATCTTTTCATTTGGGGCGGGTCCTAAACCCAGCCCACCCCTGTGTAGGGCATATTTCGCCTTCTCACTTTAGCTCGCCTCCGAATGGATGTTCTTAGGCTACCCAGAGGATACTTGGTTTAAAAGCGGAAGTCGTGAGCTGCTTGAGCCATATGTAAAATAATCGTTTCTGGCCCCTCCCAAGTGAATGGCGACCAGAGAACTTTCCTCACTTGCGTGAACTTCTACACATGACTCCGTCCTCCTAATAATATGAGTTATTATAATATTCTATAGATTTACTTAATTTATCTTTAATGGTTAGTGAGTTACTTTCAAAATTTAAGATTCTAATGTTTTCACTTAAAGTTTTTTGTCAGAATTTCCAGTATGATTTGTTAGGCTTCGTTAAATGTAAAGTTATATTTTCATTCCTTAGGTAATCTTTAATATTTACGCTTCTGAACTCATTATCTGTTATCAGTTCTTTAAAATATCTTTTTTGTGATTTATATTGTCTTAATTTTTCAATTAGTAGTAAGCAGTAGCAAATTTAGAAAATCGATCTATAAAAATTAAAAAATTTATTCTTTGTGTTAGTATATACGACTATATGTATAACCTGGTTAATATCTTTCAGTGTTTCACTTATAATAAATTTAGACTTTATTGGATTACGATCGTATTTTGCTCTATTACGAACGTAGCAATTGTTGAAATACATATATTTGAATTAAAGTTTTAAAATATGTGTATTATATATATTTTTTCGGTCCTTGATAATTTTCATTATACCAGCATGTCCTGTCTCATTTCTGTGGTACAAGTAACTTTTCTTAAATTTTTGCTCTTCCGAATTCATATCTTTTGCCATGTAAGAAAACTTAAAAAACTTCACATTTGGTTCATATTCTTATAACTTTATTATCTTTTTTTGCAAATTTTATATTTGTGTAGATTCCCTTTTCCCATTCGCTATATGTTGTCGCAATTTTCCTTCTAAATCACCATTAAGATCTTCTAAATTTATACATATATATTCTTTTTCTTATCGTTATTTAATTCAAAATCCTTTATTTTCGTATTTATTAATGTAATTTGTATTGGAAATTTATTAACCATTGTATCTAAAATGCCAATATGGCAATTTAAGTCTTCTTATGGGAATGAATTGTCATTGCATGACCATTTATTTTATAATACAGAGAATTTGTGCTACCGAAACTGCCTAAATTTATTTCGTGGGTATCAGAACTTATTCTACTTAAGAAGTCTGCTACGCTATAGTCGCTTAACTTAATCAACCACCGGTAAAGTCTTGGAATTGCGTATTTTCCCCCCGTTTTTGTGTACAACCTCTTGAGTGGCTGATGATCAGAAGAAATGGTAAACTTAACTCAGTACAAATATGACCGAAAATAGCCAACAGCCCAAACGATGACAAAGAGCTCTTTCTCCGTGACGGAATAATTAAATAATTGTCCCTGCACATCTTTTATTTGTTTATTTACTTCTTGTTCATGTATTTGTGAATACTTATATATTTTTAAATAAATGGGTGTATCAGTAACTGTTTTTATTTTATGCTGCATTATGTTTGTATTTCTTAGGTGTTGAGCCTCAGTATAAAATAAATCTTGGTATTCATGTAACTTTGATTTTAACTGATTTCTTTCCTCACAATTTAAGTTTTCATATAAATGCTTTGTAAATGTTTCATCCAAATTGATACTATATAATTGGTGAATCTCATCTACTTTATAGGGATATTATAATAGCTTTAGCGGTTGTAATATATTTTGAAGAATAATTGCATTAAAATTTTTTCTTCAAAATTAGTCAATTTCCACGACATTGTTGCATTTTTATGAATTTCTTTTGGTAGTTCAGTAATTATTTCTAAATTTATTTTTGTTTCGCTATCAAGAGATTTAAATTTCAAGGGAGTTTTTATTGGAATTCTCTTATAAGAAGGTAATGTTTTCGTTAAAAAGTGAAGTAGATGATCCAGTATCTTTAAAACATAAAATTTTATCATATTTTATATTTAATTCAACTATTGGAAGTGTTCCTTTGAGTTCATGGACTTGTTCATAATCTGTATCCATCGTCTCAACTACATATTTTCTAAAATTTGTGCTATTATATCCTTGAAATTGATTAAAATTTTGGGATTTAACTGGTTCGAATGAGGGCGCATTTCTAAACTAGTTCGAATGATTGTTAGGTGATACGTACAACCGTTAGGTGAACAAAACTATATTATACTTTGTAGCAACTGGTTGCAAGATTAAAATGATAATTATAAGAACTACTTAAGTCGGAAAGCTGTTTGGATAGTAAAAGTTACAATATAATATTATAAATACATTACTGAAAATTAAAAAAATGGATTTAGTTCTGAAAATAACGAAGAAAAACCAAGGATCTGCGGGCGATAAACAAACCACTCGAATTTTTGCGTGAGAATTAGCGTCGAATACAGGGTCTCAGTGTACATTCCTTTGTTGGACGGATTTCAACTGAATTTGCTGCTTCTAGAAAAATTATGTACTTTGAAAAGCAAAGAAATGGAAAATATTATTGATTCAAAGGCCTTTTGGATAATGACAACGCCATGCGACGATTGTCTTGCTACTGCCAGTACCATTGGTAGGAGAAGCAAAATTCATAGTTTTCTTGGCATATTCTGCTTATTTTCTGTGACGAATGCGAGCTCTGAACGCGACACTTTGCCGCACACTACTCACTACAGCAATAATAAAGTATGTCACCCTCACGTTTACGATTTATAATGTGTTCTTTCTATTAAGTATTATTTTATATTAGAAGGTCGGTTTCAAAATATTCCACCATGGTATTAAACTGTATAAAGATACATATATTTCAAAAAATAATCTTCATGTTACAAATAAATGTTTATTTTTTTCGGGAAAAACTAATAAATAATGGGCATTGAATTAGTAATACTTATTATTTTTACCTATTAGAGGTTTAGTAGATATTCTTTATTTTTACAATTTGATACCTTATGTTTATGTGTATAATTTTACTGTTACAAGATATATTTC
This sequence comes from Bactrocera neohumeralis, assembly GCF_024586455.1. Taxonomy (NCBI): domain Eukaryota; kingdom Metazoa; phylum Arthropoda; class Insecta; order Diptera; family Tephritidae; genus Bactrocera; species Bactrocera neohumeralis. The sequence goes on from NC_065921.1 coordinate 51,409,504, forward strand.
AAATGAGTATACTAAAAACAAATATTGGTGATATTATTATACTTATAGGTTAACTCCGTGATACGAACAGCTGATAAGTCTGTCTCTGCTGAAATAACGATTTTAGCGAATGTAACAGATAACCAAGCGCAATATCGCTGCGAGGCATCCAATAGTGCTACTGAGATTCCCCTTTTCGAAAGCACTATTTTAAGCGTTCATTGTAAGTATATCCGATTAAAAGTGTACTAAAAAATTTGATCGCTTCGTTTTGGAGAGCATAATAATATAGTATATGGTATATTTATAAAATATTGAGCCAACTTCATCTAAGAGAGAATATTGCTAAGTATTAGTTTATATATGTACATATGTATATGAAATTTATTGGTTTTATATACATATGTATGTACATAGTTTAATCAATTGGTAATAACTTGGAATGTGCAAAAGTCAAGACAAAAAGTATTGCCCTACGGTAAGCTATATGTTATTTTATGGCTTTTTAACCCAATAATTTTTGTTATTCTACATAATGTCAAACCTAACATTTCATTTTATGTGTTAAGGTTTTTTGCTGTGAGTTATGATAATTATTTCATTACTATAGATCATAGGTTGTGATAAAAGTATTACAATGACAAATGATGAGTAAAATAATAATCAGTATTAATATTAATTATAATTTTTAATATCGAATGTCAACAAATAAAGAAAAGATAAATATAATACATATGGTATATTAAGAAATGTTACGAAAATTATCATAATGTTTAATTAATATAATTTACAGTTGCGCCAGAAATTGTTAAAATTCGCGTTGAACCTGAAGTTCTAAAACCTGGTATGGAAGTTGCTATAATTTGTGATTCGAGTTCAAGCAATCCGCCAGCAAAACTCACTTGGTGGAAGGATGGTATTCCAATCGATGGTAAGTTTAAGGCGTATAAAAATTTATAATGCATTCTTTGAAAACTACACAAAATTTTATCTATTTTTCGTTTTTTATTAAAAATTGTTGGATAAGTTTTCTGTGTTTTTAATTATTCGTATAAATTATTCGTAGAAATGATGAAATTGTGTTGCTTCTGTTTTCCTTATGAATTTCTTGTTTACTTTTTGATGATTTTGTGTAATTTTTCACTTTTATTTTATTCGTTGGTATGTCTGAACAATTTATATTACTTCTTCGGCTTTCGACAATACGACATTTGTAATAAAATCTTAATACATCTAATGTATATATATTGAAATGTTTCCTTCTAGTAAAAATAAATTTATTAATTTATTTATTATTTAAGGCATAAATAATTCGTCCAAACCAGGATTATGGGGAGGCACGGTCTCGACCCTGGCATTCAAAGTGAACGTTTCTCAGGAAATGAATGGTGTGGTTTATACATGTCAGAGTGCCAACGAAGCACTACAACGCAGTGTACATGAAGCAGTTAACTTAAACATATTATGTAAGTTCTAACCAATTAGGATGTGGTATTGGTTGTTTAAATTTACTTCGTCATCATAGATCCACCAGTGTTTCTACCACCACCATCATCAACTGCTGTAGGAGTTGAAGGAGAATCTTTACAAGTCTCCCTAAGCGCTACAGCTAATCCAGCGACAGTTTTATATAGTTGGACAAAGGATGGATTACCAGTACCTTCAACTTCCATTAGCAATGGTCGTGCAGAGCATCGTATATACGCAGACGGAGCTAATCTTAACTTCACAAAACTGAATCGAAATGACGCTGGAATTTATGTATGTGAAGCCAGTAATTCAGAAGGCTCTGCAAAGCTCAATATTACTATTGTAGTAGAATGTGAGTACACAACTGAAAACTTTAAATATAAAAATAGTTATTTGAAGGCAAATGATTTGCAAACAAACTAGTATAAGTTATTCTATTAATTGAAGATTGAAATCAAAATTACGTTCAAGGCTTTTCGGCCCAGGTAATAGTATTCAAATTTGTACGAATCTAGAGAACTTAAGTTGTAATACATGGCATATTAAGTTTGCCACGATATTTTTAATACTTCAAAGAAAGCCGGGAATCCGATAAATTATATAAATAATAATCGGAACACTAAAAAGCTGCCATTCAACGTGACTTATCAAAGTCAAAATAAATATCTTCTTTAAATATCTTTTTCCTTATTAATAACTTTAATTCGACTTGAGGGTCGTTTATGTCACTCTAGAAAAAACGTGCATGAAAGACCTAGCAAATCATTTTCTGATTTAAACCAACGAGCATTTCACAGAGTAGGGGACAGCCCTTGACAATATTACATACAGTTGCAATCAAAATTATGTGAACATGCAGACCAGGGATATTCTACGATAAGTAACATTGTACAATGTCGCCAAAATGTCGGTGACTATTTGATTTACAGTTACTTTAAATTCAAACTAGCTAAGGCATATTGAATTTTGTCATTTAGTATATTTGTACATATTTAAATGTGTATTAAAATATACATAATATAATATATTATATAAAATATACATTTTAGGATATATGTATATAGTGACAATTATCTAGTTAAAAAGTAATTGATATTGGTATATAATTTATATTTCATACTGTGAATACTGAAAACCATTTTATATTGATATATCGAGTTTGAATATTGGACACGATTACGATTCTTTTGGCGCCGCGATTTGAGGGTATAAACGGAAAGAGGAAGTCTTCAGGATAAAAAAATTTATATACTATATATACCCTCCTCAGACTTAAAGTTTTCGAGATATTAGTATTTAAAGTTCCACAGTTTTATATGCAATTCACTCTCATAGTATGTTTATTTACATGACATGACAAATACCAGGTTTGTCACATATTGTGTTTTGAAAAAATTTTCTGCTTAACATATATAGAGACAATGGCACAAATGGTTTTGTATCTTATGTTATTTGATAAATAAAGATAAAAAAAAATAACCCTGGTCGGTCCAACACTGGGGTGTTCATAGTTTTTTGTTTCAAACTACTTTTTGCACTGGCGGCTTTCGGCAGCGGTTAAAAAAAAATAACCCTGGTCGGTCCAACACCGGGGTGTTCATAGTTGTTTTGTGTTGAACTACTTTCTGCACAATTTTAATTACATTCCTTCCTGAAGATTTCCTTCTACATAGCATAGGATAAACTTGTTTTATATCCAATAGAAGTTGCATTATCTGCGAGCCGAGGCCATGGTTGGATTTCTTTTCTAAAAAAATTTGACGATAGTCGTATAGGGCCATGTATTGATGTAATCATTTTGGACTTCGGCGACTCTTAATTGCACTCTTGAACCAACGATTCTGACATTCGTCATTGATAATATTGTCTGCATTCACTTTCTCCACATACTCACCAATGCTATGATTGTTGGTTAAATATATAGTACCGTCACCGAAAAGTTGACTTAAGCCATTGTATTGTTTTCCACCATCAGTACAAATTCGGGATGTACCGGGATGTACAAACTTTTAAATAAAAGGCCGTTTACGCGGAAAAAGCAACAGATTTTATCTTCCTTGTACAAAATTCCAAATACCGTCGTTGTCATTTGTTCAGTAACGCGTCCTCTATTATATTTACGTTTCGTTAGAAAATTTTTATCAATTTGGACTGTTTTGCCCTCTCCACCGAGACAGAACTCTGCGTTGGAATATATTAACACAGTAATTTCCCTGAGGTAGCTGTTGTATTCAACAACAGTGTTGCAACTCAAAACCGGCTCTTCTTTTTGCTTACGCCAGTTGGTTAGTTGGGCATGCACAGTCGTCACGTTCATTTTGATTACCAAATAGCAAATTATTGCTATAATTTCCTTCGGAGCCAAATGACACTGACATCCATCGAAAAATGTACCTCGAGCTGGACTTATGCTTTGCCTACAATGCTTTGCTCTGCCTACAATGCTTTGGTTCTTTTTTTCGTTGGCCTTGAATTACACCTCCAAATCAATCCTAATTCTGATCTTTTATTTTCCTCTGGTCGCATCTTTTGTCCGCATTTGTCGCAGAAAAGAGGAGTGGAATTTCTTGTTGGAATTAATCCCACTTCCTCAAAAAACTACAACGATTGCTCTTTGCTTTCAACAAGACTTCCAAAAGATGAAAAAATGAAAACTTCGCTAACTTTGAATTTGAATCCGGATGAGGCATTTTAACATTAACGAAAAAATTTTAAGAAATCACAACTTACTCACTTCGCTCCACTTCACCATAAAAGAATTACCGTTAAGAAATTCCAACGGAGTAGAAAAATGTAACGGAAAATTTTCTGGGAATATGTATTTCATATTCAGACTTTGGGAATTGCCAAATAGTAAAAAAGCTAAAAATATTGGAGTTTCCATTGGTAATATACAACCAGTATTTACTAAGTATTGTACATATAATAATATTTGTTTTTTAAATAATATATGGTGTATAATCCATATATGTATATACATACATATATGAAACAATAGTTCGTTTTGAATCATTAAAATAATTGTAAATTAAACAAGAAAAAACGTTAACCTCGGTTGCACCCTTCACAGGTGCATTTCATTCAGTAACTACATATGTGTCCAGTTTGTATGGCAGCTATATGCTATAGCTAACCGATCTGAACAATTTCTTCGGAGATTACATTGTTGCCTTCGAAAATAATCTATACCAAATTTCGTGAATATATCTTGTCAAATGCAAAAGGTTATCCATACAAGAACTTGATTCCGATCGTTCAGTTTGTATGACAGCTATATGCTATAGTAAGCTGATCTAAACAAATTCGTATATTACATTACTATCTTAGAAAATAACCTGTGCCAACTTTTGTGAAGATACATTGTCAAATGTGAAAGTTTTCCATACAAGAACTTGATACCGATCGTTCAGTTTGTATAGCAGCTATATGTTATAGTGGTCCGATATCGACAGTTCCGACAAATGAGCAGCTTCTTGAAGAGAAAATGACGTTTACAAAGTTTCAAAACGATATCTTAAAAACTAACATTGCATATGTATACACAATGCTATGCAACGTAGGGTTAATACTACATAGGTTATTGGAGGACTCATTGCGTTCAATAATTAGATCGCTTTGCTAAAATTCGTGACGCAGTGTGGTCCAATAATTTTCTTAGCTCAACTTTCAGTTCAGGATAACTTTTTTTCTTTAAAATGTTATCATAGCAGGGTAAAAAGTTAATATCAAGTTTTTTGCTTGCGAAGCTTCTAATACTTAGGTAGATACTGATGCTTTATTAAATTGGCTTCGGTGATAAGTGATATTACTTCACTAAACACCACAATTCAAAAATATATATTGGCGTGAAAGTTTACATAGATCTGATGTACCCGAATAAAAGCACGTATAAAACAAACATTTGAGACAGTGAGAAAGTGAAAAAAGAAAACATAAAAAATAAAAAATAATAAAATATATACATACATACTAGCTGACCCCGCAGCCGTTGTCCTGCGTGAAATTATGTGTTTTGAAATGAAAAAGTTGAATTTATCATTTCACTTTTTTTTAATGTAACGCAGCTTGATAAACAAAATTTTTTGGTTTCTCTTCCGGTGTATAGAAAAGAAGGTTTTCCAACTCGTGAGCAGGCCACGTATATCTGGCCGAGTGAAAAACATAGCATTTCCAAATGTATGCCATACACTATGCGACTATCCTTGTGTCTCAAATGCAATTTTCACTGGAAACTGAATATGTTTGAACTGAAATGGCAAATCGTTAGAACTCGGAGGAATTCGTAGAATTAAGCATTTTGCCCCTTTGTATTCGATAGCTGCGTCACAATCAGTCAGGTTTCATTACATAGTTTCGGCGCATGAAGATTGCGGAACATAATATCGACAGATACAACTTTGAGACGCAAATGATGCGGTGGCATACCAAGCATATTCAAAGAATTTAGAAATTCCACGATCAATCAATTTGTATGAGCGTAAGTCTCCCGGAATTTGACTTTGAATCTTCCAGTTTAAGTCAACAACATCGTTATTTTTGACAGCTAACATTGCGCGTGGAATTGTAGTTACGATAATTTGTCCAATGTCCGAATATTCGTGATGAGTTCATCTTTGGTGAATTGGTAAAGGGAAGATGGAATTGATATCAAACCACCGGAAGTATCAACCGGAATTTACCCATTTCCAATTCTTAGCGAATACGATGTAAAATGTCTTCGGCAATGTCATTTTTGTTCGTATCCCATAATTGACGCGGATTTGAAGACTGATATGTTGAAATGATTATCGCGAAAATTGTGCGAACTTCAATTGCATTCGAAGTAGCTATCGCATCGTTCATCGTTTGATTCAAGTCATTATCATGTTCTAGCAATTGTAATTGCTGGCATGCTTTTCAGAAAGTTGCACACACCATACCATTCACACTACGCAATGGCTCAAATTAAGTTGAAGTTGAACCGCGTTCTTTAATCAATAGCAACCGAAGTTAGAAGCAATCGTGGGTTTTTCGGGTGGATGGTGTAAATTCGTCCTAATGCATTAGTTGAGAACACACCTGGATGTCCATCTACTGGTTTGCCTTGCTTTCTACATAACTATTACTTCGAGGATGCATTCCACGTATGTATAATATCAAGGCATTTTCGAATATAGCAATGTTCTCGCAAACGGATCACAGACGCAAGTTGAGAAAAAACTCGTCAAAGTTAATTTTGTTGCTGGTGGTTTTCCACTATATTATACTCTGGGTTGAAATACACTCTTTAGCCATTCTTCAAATTAACTGCGAGACGCACAACAGTCGGAAAACGGTCATGAATTGCAAAAGTAAATATCTTACATAACGCTTCATTGCAGTATACGTATCGACCCATTTGATTTTGCTGATCTCATTTCGTTCAAGGTCAATAACCGCCAAGTTGCTTCTTTCGGGGACGAATTTGCAAACGCATTTGATCGATTTCACCAAACTGCAATACTTAACATTGATATGAGTTTTGAATGTGAATTAGACAATAGTGGTGAATATAGTACTGTAGATGTGTTGTCAACTCCGATATTCACTCTTCTAATTTGAATGCTGAATGTTCTGCCATTGTTATCTGGTGAGCGATGCCGATAAAGTGGATATCCATTATTTCTAGTTTGTGTTTCCGAAAGAAAAGCACGTGGATAGTGTTTCGTGCATTTATTGTCAGACATACAAACCGAAGTGGTATTGTGATGTCCGCAAAGTACATGAACCATATTGGTTTCGTATAACTCTACTTCTATCTCTGGATCAGAAATTTCCGCAGAAATGATTTCATCAATTTGATTTGGTGTAACCACCATCCCCCATCCGTTTTCACTGAATAAATTTCAATAATTTTTTTTTGAATAGCCGGATAAAGAAAGCAAACGACAAATTTGACAATTGAAAAACAAAAGAAAAGTTGAAAAAAAAATTTTCTATGAAAAAAAGTTATTTTTTTGGAATTGTCCAACTTTCCGACTTTTCCTGACGAAAAGCATACGGTTTTTTTAATTTTCATCTTTCCTCGATCCACAGCGAACAACCTCTGAAAATTTCATCAAGATTAGTTCAGCCGTTCTCGAGCGTTCGCGTTACTAACAGCATTCATTCGTTTGTGTGGGAAAAAGAAAAGGGCTCATTTTAGGGGTTTTCCGGCAATTATTCGATTTTTTTTCGCCATAAAAACCATCCTTGAGCCTCAACGAACATTTTAAAAAAAGAATTGGAAAAATTGGTCCATTCGTTTTTGAGTTATGCGCTTACCAACACATTTTGCGATTCATTTTTATATATAAGACTAGCTGACCCCGCAGCCGTTGTCCTGCGTGAAATTATGTGTTTTGAAATGAAAAAAAGTTGAAATTGTATTGTTTCTACATTTTTTTAATGTAGCGCAACTTAATAAACATAATTTTTTGATTTCTGTTCTGGTGCATAAATATACAGAGAAGATGGGTTTCCAACTCGTCAACACGCCACATATATCTGGCCGTGTGAAAAACATAGCATTTCCCGATTTCCTTGTGTCCTGTTGATTGTCAACGCAAAGGCAATTTTCCCTGGTAATTGAATACGTTTGAACTGAAATGGCTGTCGCTTGTATTCGATAACTGCGTCATAATCAGTCGGGTTCCATTACACAGTTTCAGCGCATGAAGATTGTGAAACATAATAATGACAGATCCAACTTTGAGACGCAAAAGATGCTGGGGCATACCAAGCCTCTCCAAAGAATTTGGAAATTCCACTGGATAATTTACGTTTTCGTCTTCCTTGTCAAGGCGATCGATCGATTTGTATGAGCGCAAACCTCCCGGAATTTGACTTTGAATCTTCCAGTTTAAGTCATTAACATCGGTATTTTTGGCAGCTAAAATTGCGCGTGCACTCAAGCAATTGCAGTTACGATCCTTTGACCAATGTTCGGATAAACATTCTTGATGAATTCATCTTCCGTTGAAGTGAATTGACAAAAGGGAGGTGAAATTGATATCAAACCACTGGAAGTATCAACCGAAATTTGCCCATTTCCATTTCTAAGCGAATATCCGTACAATGTAAAATGTCGTCGGCAATGCCATTTTTTCGTATCCCATAATTAACGCGAATTTGAAGGCTGATATGTCGAAATGATCTTCGCGAAAACTATGCGAACTTCAGTGGCATGCGAAGTAACTATTGCAATGTCCTTCGTCTGTTTCCAGTGATTATCATGTTCCAGCAAATGCAACTGCTGGCATGCTTCTCAAAAAGTTGCACACACCGTACCATTCACAATACGCAATGACTTAAATGAAGTTGAACCGCGAGACGCACAACAGTCGGAAAACTTTCATGAATTGCAAAAGTAAATATCCTACAAAGCGCTTTATTGTTCACATATCGACCCATTTGATACTGCTGATCTCATATCGTTCAAGGCCAATAACTTGATCGATTTCACCAATCTGCAATATGCAACATTGACATGAGTTTTGAATGTGAATTAGACAAAAGTGGCGAATATGGTACGATCCATGTGTTGTCAACTTCGATCTGTTGTTAACGTCGATATTCACGCCTCTAAATGCTAAATGTTCTGCCATTGTCGTCTGGTGAGCGACGCCGATACAGTGAATATCCATCATTTCCCATTTCCGTTTCCGAAAGAAAAGCACATGAGTAGTGTTTCGTGCATTTATTGTCAGACATACAAACCAAAGTGGGATTGTAAGGTTCGCAAGGTCCCATGAACCATATTGGTTTTCACCACTTCGTATAATTCTGGATCTATCTCTGAATCAGGAATTTCCGCTGAAATGATTTCATCAATTTGATCAGGTGTAATCACCATCCGCATCCAAAGAAGAATGTGTGCGTGCGGCAACACGCAACAGAATACATTCAGCATCTAACAGCACCATATATACCATAATAGGTTGCTTCAAGATATAGACCGTCAAACATCGCAGCTATTGTTTAAAAAGTCGTGCTGTGATATCGTTACGATCGCTAGCTGATTGACCGCAATCCATAATTCCGCACGTACTATGTCATCGCATTTTGGAATTACTTCTTGCCTTTCTTTGGGCTGCCATACGTTGATGGCAAAAAGAACGCGCGACCTCTTCGTGGCTTCGTAACAAATTTCAATCAGTAATTGATCACTTCGTCTGAAACACACATAAAGTTTTCACTGAACAATTTTCAATAATTTTTCCTTTGGATAGCCGGAATAAAAAAGCAAGCGACCGCAATTGAACAATTCAAATAATTTACAAATCAAAATATTGAAAAACAAAACAAACAAAAATTGAAAAAAATGTGTATGAAAAATGTTACTTTTTGGAATTGTCCAATTTTCCGACTTCTCCTCATGAAAAGTATATGGTATTTGTTTATAAACCTTTCCCGATCCACAACAAACAACCTTTAAAAATTTCATCAACCGTTCTCTTAGTGTTACTAACAAACATTCATTTTTATATACATACATACAAATATACATATGTATGTATGTATGTATGTAACGTTTGTATGGGGAAAAGAAAAAGGCTGTTTTCGGGGTTTTCCGGAAGTTATTCAAATTTCGCCGTAAAAACCATCTTTGAACTTCAACGAACATTTAAGAAAAAGAATTGGCCAAATTGGTCCAGGAGTTATTGAGTTATGAGCGTACATACATTTTGGCGATTCATTTTTATTTATGTATATAGATAAAGATAATGGATTGTCAAAAAAGTCTTGCGGTATTTTTATTGAATTTTTTTTTATTTTTATTGAAATTGAAATGAATTTTTGATGATTCATGCCCAGATCTTGACCGATGCTACGGCTGCTACTATGCCGGTCTCTTTCGACCAATTCAGCGATTTTATCGCAATTTTCGATGACAGGCCTTCCGGAGCGTGGCGCATCTTCGACCACCTCTACACCAGAACGAAAACGTTGAAACCATCGTTGTGCGGTGGAAATGGAAACTGTATCGGGTCCATAAACTGCACAAATTTTATTTGCGGCTTGAGATGCATTTTTGCATTTATCGTAGTAGTACTGTAAAATATGCCGTATTTTCTCTTTATTTTGCTCCATGTTTGCGACGCTATAACTCACGAACGACTTAAAAGAAACGACAATCAATCAAACACGTGTTAGCGCGTGAAATGAATATTCATTTCGATTTATGTTGATTAAACACGATTTTATATTGCAATTTAATTTATTATATGAGTTAAATTTAACTGTACAGTCCGCGTGTTTCTATTGTTTCACTTTCCTCGCTATTCGTAGCGCGTGTGAATGGGATAGAGCAAAAATGTATTTACCGTTAGTTTTCTTGGTATTTTAAGAAATAGCTTTGAGACATTTGTATTGCATGTATAGTGGCAAATTTCAAACTTCTATTTTTTTATTTTTGGCCTAAGGAATCGACCACTGTTCAATGGCTGATCAAAATCAATTTCTTGTATAAAAAACTTGTTTATCTTACAAGATATCTTCATAAAATTTAAGATGGACTATATTCGCAGGCAACGGTGCAATCTACAAAGAAATTATCAATGTACACAATTAAGAGTATTTTTCGGCTTGTTAATCTGCAAGTAGGAAAGTTTTAGTAAAAAAAATTTCGCCTTGATCTTTCTATAGGAATATTCAAAAGAATTATTCGTATTTGAAATCTTTATGAAATAAAAGCTTAATTGTTGAAACGCCAAAATAAACCAAAAATTTGCGTTTTCCAAGCTTCTGTTTTAATTCTTTTTTTTGAAAAATTATGTATCACCTTTTCTCTGTAGCATATTAACACTTCGATAAGCTTGAATCTCGATAGATTTTCTCTCTCTTACTTATGCTTTCTCCCATTAAATTTAAAATTTCAGAAAATGTAGTACTGTCTTTGAACAGCTGAAGGTGTTTCAATGGAATTGTGCCATCTATTACTTCCGCCTTGCAGGGTATTGAGAAAACTACTTTTTAGCATGTTTCCGATAAAGTTCTGTTTGAGCGCTTAACCAGACATTGTGAGAACGGCCCTTATATTGGCTTATTATAACCCATCTTAGCTTCGATATTGAACTAGAGACATTGGCAGCTCCTCGGTTTTTTTTTTCATTCACAAAAGTTTAATTTGAATTGACGAATGAAAATGTAAACACATTAAAATTGCACATTTTCGCGAATGGGTAGTGAGTTAAAATTAAGACAATTATGAATAGTTGTGTTAGGTACATTATATTCTAGACCTTAAATGAAAAAAAAAAATATATATATCAAATTTAAAAATTCAAATTAACATTTTCTCCAAGTCAGACATTTTTAAATAAATACAATGTCAGCTGACTGTCCTTGTCCGCATTGCCAACACAGTTCACGAAAATATGAAATAATCTAGTGTGTTTTATTTTTCATGGATTTAGCTATTAGTTTATAGTGCTCAAGTGAAACACGCCTAATAAAATATATGAGCGTGAATGGAGTTGATCTAGAGTGGTCTTAGTCTCATACCCCTAATATCATCAATTCCTATCTTCTGGTTGACGTTTTGCTGGATTGAGTTTATATCACATACAAGTATATTTCATTTAAAGATGATTTAATAACATCCTATAACATAACTTAATAAAATGCGAAATTTGATTGTAATTCATTCACGACTACATCAAATAATGAATTTCGAATTCTATCGCAATATTTTTAATATGAAGTTTTGAGAACTCCCGTCTTTAATCCGTGCAAATTGCAAAAGGATAAAATGTCCGGTTACCATCGAACTCAGCTCTTCCTTATTCCTTTATTTGTTTAATATAGAGTTTTTTAATACCTGAAAGAAAGTTTTAAAATCTGTAATTGTAAATCTAATGTTACATTAACTTTATTGCATAGCTGAAATAAAATTGAACAAAAAAAAATGAAGCGCCCTAGTATATCTACACTAATATTATTAAGAGGACAGATTTGTACCTATTTTTGTACGCGTGTATGTTTGTAATTAATAGGCTCAAAAAGTACTGGGCCGATTTAAAAAATTCTTTCACCAATAGAATGCTACATTCTTCCAATTTGACATAGGCTACATTTCATTTTGAAAAAAATTAGGGATCCTTGGTAAAATTTTAACAATGTAACCGAAGGTGTAGAAAAATGAGTCTTAAAATGTTTTTCGTCGAATGCGTTGCCGAAACTATTAGCGATAGAACAAAATAATGTACAACAATATTGAAGAACATCATAATGTCTACAAAAAACTCCGCGGTAGCATATGTCCAACTATTGTAGTTATGTCACTACAGCAACTTTTTTCATTTTAAACATTAATGAAAATGATAACCAAATTCAAACCATGCTATTTATGTGTTTATATTAATGTGTATTTCAACGCAAAGAATACAGTACAGCCAGTGGAAACACCGCCAGCAACAAAATTAACATTGACGAGTTTTTTCTCAACTTTCGTCAGTGATCCGTTTACGAGAACGTTGCTCTCTTCGGAAATACCCTGATATTATACATTGGAAGCAAGGCCAACCAGTAGATTGAAATCCAGATGTGTTCTCAACTAATGCATTAGGACGAATTTACACAATCCATCCGAAAAACGACGACTGCTTCTACCTTCGGTTGCTATTGATTAATGTACGTGGTTCAACTTTATTTGAGTCATTGCTTACTGTGAATGGTACGGTGTGTGCAAGGTTTGGAGAAGTAAGCCAGCAATTACAATTGCTGGAACACGTTAATCACTGGAATGAAAATGAAGTTCGCACACTTTTCGCGATAATCATTTCGACATATCAGCCTTCAAATCCGCGTCAATTATGGGATACGAACAAAAAAGACTTTGCCGAAGACATTTTACATGGCTTTCGCTAAAAATTGCAAATGGTAGAATTTCGGTTGATACTTCCGGTGGTTCGATATCAATTCCATCTTCCCTTTGTCAATTCACGAAAGATGAACTCATCACAAATGTTCGGACATTGGCCAAATTATCGTAACTACGATCCCTTAAGTGCACGGGCAATGTTAGCTGCCAAAAATACCGATGTTGTTGACTTAAACTGGAAAATTCAAAGTCAAATTCCGGGAGACTTGCGATCATACAAATCGATCGATCGTCTTGACAATGAAGACGGCGCCGTGAATTATCCAGTGGTATTTCTAAATTCTTTGGACAGGCTTGGTATGCCACCGCATCATTTGCGTGTCAAAGTAGGATCGGTCGTTATTATGTTTCACAATCATCATGCCACGAAACTGTGTAATGGAACCCGACTGATGGTGACGCACCTATCGAATACAAGGGGCAGAATGCTTGAGTCTGCGAATTCCTTTGAGTTCTAACGATTTCCCATTTCAGTTCAAACGTATTTCGTTTCCAGTGAAAATTGCATGTGAGATGACAATCACCTAAAGATAGTAGCATAGTGTGAGGCATAAATTTGGAAATGTTATGTTTTCACACGGCCGTGGCGTGCTCACGAGTTGGAAATCCATCTTTTCTGTACACTGGAACAGAAACCAAAAAATGTTGTTTATCAAGCTGCGTTACATTGAAAAAAAAAACAAAAATTAAATGATAAATTTAACTTTCTTTTCATTTCAAAACACATAATTTCACGCAGGACAACGGCTGCGGGGTCAGCTAGTACTATATATGTATATATATATAAATATTTTTTATTAAATTACATTATTTATATACATATGTATACAAAACCTGGTAGTGAAAAACTGAATGTTTATCTTTTAATTTTGTAAAAAACAAAATTGTAAAGAACTATAACTTTTGATTTTGATTTCAGATGGTACTACCATTAAAGCTATATCAGAAAACATTGTAGTAAATCCTGGCGAAGATGCGATGCTATCATGTACAGTAGAAGGGAAACCATTAACCGAGGAGCACATTAAATGGGAGAGAGTTGCTTATGATATGACAGTGAAAACTACGACTTCGTTTGTGAATAATACTTCATATCTTCACATAAAAGACGCACGCCGGGAGGATGTTGGTAACTTTCGCTGTATTGCAGACAATCGTGTTGCTAATCCCACAAATCGTGATGTTCTTCTAATTGTCAAATGTAAGTGTACTATAGTAGTATCCATTGTAAATTCTAAACATACTCTCATTCTATTATTGTGCCCAATGATGTGATTGCAGTTCCACCCGAAATCGATAAATCGCCAACATTATTACGTGCAGCAAGTGGAACTGGAGAACGTGGACGTTTGCCTTGTCGAGCCCAAGCTTCTCCACAACCAAAATTCACCTGGCGTCAGGAAGGAAAGGATTTGCAAATGAATCGTACATATAAGTATGAAGTTGATGAAAAGAAAATCGATTCACTAACCTATGAATCTACGTTGATAATTGAAAAAGTCGCTCCAGCTGATTATGGAGCTTATGAATGTGTCGCAACGAATGAACTAGGCCAAACTACGGAATTAATTCGATTGGATATCACCTCCCAGCCAGATACGCCACTTAGTTTGAACATATTGAATATCACACATGATAGTGTTTCTTTAGCATGGACACCGGGATTTGACGGAGGATTAAAAGCTTCCTACAGAGTTCGATACAGGTACAGAACTACAATACAAAACCCTTTTCAAGCGAAGCTGTAAATAAAGCAATCAGTAAATAACCAAGTAACCGCAAGTTAATTCAATAGTATAAATGATAGTATTCAGGAAATACCAGAGACACTAAGAAGATTATATTCATTCTAAATCATATATATTTTGCTTCCAATAATTCGGTATTACATATTTAAATACCTGCTTTTAGTGTTACAACTAAATTAAGTAAGTTTATACCATATTAGTTTTATTCGCGTAAATGTCCAGTCTAGTATGCATACATATTTAAATACCTGCTTTTAGTGTTACAACTAAATTAAGTAAGTTTATACCATATTAGTTTTATTCGCGTAAATGTCCAGTCTAGTATGCATACATACATGGCTGTGTGTTTTAATATTTTTTTCGCACACATAGCTAATTTGTTTAAAAATGGGGGAACTACATGATCCCCTGTAACGTATCCTTTTGTTGAGCATGCGAAATTTATTTAAAGTTATAATCGCAATTTTAGAATTTAATATTGTTATTAACGACCTTTTCTTCGATTTGTACTCCATAATAATTCATACATATAATTGTGTAAGGCTCCTGAATTACTATTATGTCTATTTGCGCTGATTACTATAAAATGAGTTTAACTGAAGCCATTTTACTTGAAAATGCCGATTAAAACCTTTACATCATGTTCCGACAAAAGTTTTGAAGAGATTATATTACATTTAATTTATTCACTAATCTACCTAAGCTGCCCTCATTGTCATTGGAGATGTATACAACAGCTGTTGTGACTCGATGACTCATCTCATCGTTTAATATTTATTAAAAGAGAACAATAAAATTCCCTTCTGACAAAAAGAGTGGCGAGATTTCGGGTTGATTAGTTTCAAAACCCGTCGGTGGTTAAAAAGTTTCATTATTGTATGGCGAAAGGTTGCAAAATCCAGTAGATTAGGGAGATAATCTATTCAACAGCCCTAATATTGTTATTAGGTGTCGGTCGGTATTAGTTGACATTTTTAAGAAGCACTTTTTAACATCTTTTACAACATTTCTCACCTTTGGTGAAACTATGGGGAAACAATGACTTTCATCGAAATTTAAAATGGTTATGCCTAATAGATTTCAAATAGTTAGTACGTTAGTCGTGCAATTATTAGATTGATGTGCATTAAATGCTTCGGTTTCTCAAATTGATTAATTTTGGGAAATTTTGCACTTCTTATTTTTATTATGATTATTTGAATAATTCAGAAAGTACTTAAAGAACATATTCAAACTTTAATACCCGCAAAATACTGAAGACAAGTGGTCTTGATATGATCTCTGATTCTGACATTTATTTATACTGTAATAAAGAATGTCTGTGATAAGTAGCCGATAGCAATTCATAATATACTTAAAATAAATGTGGGAATAACTCCTTATATACTCAATTATTTTTATTTTCTTAAGACTTTTACTTTTTTATTTAATGTAACATGCTTCGATAAGTAATGATAATTCTTATTTATTTGCATTCTGCCTTATTCAGAGAGGCGAACCGAGAACAATACAAATATATCGACAGCTTACCAAATAGCCACAAGTTGACCATCAGTGGTTTAAAAACCAACACACTGTACTTATTTTCGGTGATGGCATTCAATGATTTGGGTAACAGTAAATATTTACCCGATTTACAACGTGCACAAACCAAAGGTAAGATACATACCTATAAACATTTAAATTCTGATTTGTTAAATGTTAACATTGCGGAAGAAAGTCATGTGATTATGATCAATATATTGAATAAATGTAGATGTCAATTACATAGATGTGTTCCTAAACAAACTTTACTTGTTATTTTATTTTTCGATAAAAGCTAAAGTATAATTAACGTATTAAAAAATTTAGCTAAGGAAATATATAAACGACCTTTTAAAATATTTCCCTTATTAATCATCTTAAAAATGTTAATGCTGCCTTTGGATTTTTACTACAATCACAACAATACCTAATAAAATGTGATCACTTGAAACGAACAATAATCAAATAGAAGCTCCACCACCTTCGCAACCAGCCTCATCGTTAGGAGGTCCACCGACGACTACCTCAACACCATTGGGAGGAACTTCTGGTTTACTTCTTTTAGTAGGCGTCGTTTCAGGTGTCACGGTAGTTTTATTAAATGTTTTCATTATCGGATGTTGCCTGCACAAACGAAACCAAAAACGACTTAAGCGAGGTATTTTATCACTGATGGAATATTTATTTTTATTTTGAATACGATCGGGGTGTTGTCCAAAAAGAAACGGTGAATTATGTATAAGTGTAGTTAAATGTCTTTAGTAGAGATTCGTCGAACGTTCGTTTTTATTGTAAATAAATCTACACAGTACCAGAAAACTTGTACACGTACATCAGTTTGCATGGACGTGAAATGTTTAGTAATAGTTTTTTCCACAAAGTCGAGCAATTTTTAATTGTAAAGTGTCCCACATTTTATAAATAAACTCTCAAATTCCCCATTTTTCAGGAAGTTAAATATATAGTACATATGTATATATATTAAGTAAATGTGATTAGTCAAGTTACCAAACATTCAATTTTAGAGAGACTTGTTTAAGAAACACTTATCTTATAATTTTTTTTATTTATTATTATATTTATTTCCATTCGAGCGTGAAATGCTCGTAGTTAACTATTTAATTTCCAAATTTCTTAATTTTTACTACCATTAATACTTTTTTATTATAATTGTTTTCTTTTTATGTATTCGTAACCGCGTTTACTCCTTGATTTGTTTACGTCGTTGTTTTCGGCTTTAATTTTTATGCGATTTAAGAAGGATTGGAAATATCAACTGAAGAATTAACTGAAGATTCAAGTACTCCCAGTCTTGTTATATTGGGAATATCAATGTCAGCGTTTGGATTTTTGATAGTCAATGCTGCTTTAGTCGCTTGGTTCTTTGTTCACAATCGACGCAAGAAAGGTTCGTTTATCCGTTTATCTATTTGTGTTTTTATTTGATATATTTTTAATTATTAATTTTTAAACGAGAAGTTACCAGCGCTCTTTCGAAGATCAATTAGTCTGTAAGAAATGTAGTACAACTAAAAACTTGAGTTTGTTGTAGACCATATAAAAATACAAATTGACAAATGCATATATTTGATTTAATCGCAAATCGATCACAACTTGTTTTAAACAAGTAAAGCAGGGCTACGTTCGGGTGCAACCGAACAATTTATACTCTCGCAATTTGCAAATGTCAAAAGCGGGCAACATGTATAGTATGTTACAAAATTTAGTTTTAAAAAATGTCGCGTTATAATTCAACATGTATTATTCGAAGAAACCCAAAATCAAATACATTACCCCATACCAACATACGTATAAACGGTATAAAATCAGGTGAAGAGTCAAAATGAAGAACAAGTTTCCAGCAATTTTATAAAGACAACTCACACGGTGACCGGTATATTCAACATAAAGTCTGCTAGAATAACGAAAATCATTATAATGGGTTGTCAAAAAAGTCTTGCGGTATTTTTATTGAATTTTTTTTTTTATTGAAATTGAAATGAATTTTTGATGACTCATGCCCAGCTTTTGACCGATGCTACGGCTGCTACTATGCCGGTCTCTTTCGACCAATTCAGCGATTTTATCGCAATTTTCGATGACAGGCCTTCCGGAGCGTGGCGCATCTTCGACCACCTCTACACCAGAACGAAAACGTTGAAACCATCGTTGTGCCGTGGAAATGGAAACTGTATCCGGTCCATAAACTGCACAAATTTTATTTGCGGCTTGAGATGCATTTTTGCCTTTATCGTAGTAGTACTGTAAAATATGCCGTATTTTCTCTTTATTTTGCTCCATGTTTGCAACGCTATAACTAGCGAAAATACCGCAAGACTTTTTTGACAACCTATATAAAGAATATGAAGCTTGGGGTTATTCGTAGACTAATTTCACATATACATATATTCAATATTATGCGTTCACTTAATTTTTGGTGATGATTGTTTTTCTTAAAGCACATCTTAGATATACGTCTTGGCCGAAATATGGTATACGATATTAATTCAATACGAGGTTTAAAATTCGTATATTGGATATGAATAAGTTTATACAAGTTTGAAATTCGTATATGAGATTAACATATATGTTCATGTATGTGGGCTTAGAGTAGTATTCACCCGATTTTATTCATTTTAGGCACAACAGAAAAATTTTAATAGTGAGAGTCGCTCTTTTGATTTCCTTAAGATATCTCAGACGTTGACTGGTATATCGGTATTAAGTCAACCGGAAGTTAATTTAAGTATTGATTTACCCTGTTTTGACTCAAAGACGCACTATTGTCTGAAAGATATTCTTTCTGAATGTCAATAATTCGCCTCAGAATATTTCTATTATTTCTGTATAAAGTCAGTTTACATGTTCAGTAGCTAGGGTCCGATAATTTTTGGCCATAATATAGCAACCTCACTAGATTTGTTTAAAAAGTTTTTCCCATCACTTTATTGTTACTTGATATATATCATGTGAACTGGAATATTCGAATGAAATTTAAAATTTTATATATGGAAATTTGCCATGGTTATGGTCCAATTACGCAATGTTTTACAACGTAACAGACGAACAAATTTCAGATCAATTAACCATTTTGTATTTTTATTTGGAGCTCAGTTAAAGCCGTTTATATGGTTTCATATAACGGCATTATGTGGGCGTAACCATGGTCTGATTCCAAGGACCATTCATCCATACATCGCACTTTTAACTCAAATTATTGCTTGCGCGGATAGACAAATCGACCGACAGACACTTGGAATTCAACTCAACAAGTATTAGGTGAACATAACTGCATTAACGACTATTGCGAGAGTATAATGAATTATTAGGCATGTAAGAATTAAAATCCCATTATGTAATAAAAAAAAATTAGTTGACATTTTGTATAACAAATACATATGTAAATATAACTCATCATAACCAGATTTTGTGAACTATCTCAGATAAGGGGATTTTTTCAACAATTCTGTATTTACTAATTTTTGTATTCAAACTGTGATTATTTTTATACAAACAGCTGAGAATGATAACCAACCAGGCAAAACAGCAACAATCGAAATGTATGCGCCAAGTTCCTATAACGATACAGTTACCGGTGAAACATTATCAAGTGTTTCCGAAAAGAGTGAATCATACTCAAATGATGGCAGTCAAATTGAATATACAGTAAGTGTAAATTATAAAAAATATTGACAAAACATACAAATATGTAATACATTTTATTTCTTTGACTGATACAAAAAATCTTAACAAAAGTCACTGAAGTGAATTCGAAAAGTAAATATGTATCTTTATCGTAATACCCCAGAAATGTCATTGTCTTCACTCCACTTTTGTTACGTCGTTTACCTCGCTCGTGCAATACGAACTAAAGAGTACTATTTGTAGTTGTGTCGCTATTGCTGAAATAAATCTTAATTTTTCTGATGTGTTCTGCGAAGTTGTGTCTCTCTAATTTTAAAAGAGTGATAATTTGTATTATTTGAAATGTTCCACTTTTAATGAAATACTTGTGATTTTATTTTTATTTACAGAAATTGACCCCCTGAAAATTTGTCATTTTTCGAGTAGTGACTTTTTTGTAGTTAATGTTTCTAAACAAAATACAAAAATCATATGTGCCTTAATATGTATTTCACAGTAAGAAATGCTCAATTCATACGAAACATATTTTTTACATAAAATAACTTTTGACTCTCCAAAATAAAACCCAGAAAAGATCGTTACGCTTACTACTTACACGTCTACCGACACTCACCTTTGCTGGGAACTTATAGCGAACGTGGATGTGATGCGTGATGCGTGTATGCGCGCGGTGGAAGAACAAAAAAGTGCCGGTCTCCGCCCGTCGGTCCCTTTTGTTAATTATGTCCGATGTCCTCGTGTGTGGTGTATGATGCAGGTGTGTTGAGTGTGAGGTGTGGATGATGAATATGGTGTATGTAGATGTGTTGAGTATGATGTGTGGATGATATGGATTGTGTGAAGATGTGATGTGTTGTGTTAGAATTAGAGGGGGCGCAGAAGCTCATTTAACCACTATACTACTTGAATTGTTCAAAATATTAATAAAGTGGCGGATTCAGTGGGAGGAAATGGGGGAAATTCCGGCGGAATTGAAAGTTGACGAAGAAAAACCAAAAACCTGCGGCCGACAAACAAAACGCGAAAATTTTCGCGTGAGAATTTGCCAATAATATTACAGTCTCAGTGTACATTTCTCTTTTGGATACAATCCGCGAAGATTTGAAGACGCGCTTTTTTAGAGAAGTATTGGATGGATTTCAACTAAGTTTGCTGCTTCCAGAAAAAGTATGTGCTTTGAAAACCAAATGGAAAATCTTATTGACTGCTTGATATGGATTCAAAAGCCTTTGGATAATGACAACGTCGTGCGACGTTTAAAGCTCAAACGTAAACTTGATCACTGGCAGTGTCATTGGGGGCAGAAGCAAAAGTCAACAAGTTACCGACTACTGCATTCAAAACGTTGAAGAACTGCGATGTAGACCTATACTCCATAATTCAGAGGTTTCCTGCGAAATGCGAGCTCTGAACGCTCTTTTTCGACACTTCGCCGCATGAAAACGTGGCTGAGGACGAACATACTTCAAGATAGATTGATCGGCGTTGCTGCACACGCATCATGACATTGAAGTCACTGTATAAGAAGTTCTAAAGGATTCTCAAAACTTGCCCACATCGTTTTGTTTTGTGAAATTTTTCTATTCAATACACGAACTGAGTACATATTGTACGTTACAATAAAGTACTTATGTAACCCGCACGTCTACGATTTTTGTTTTTTCAGTTTTGTAGGATTTTATATAAGAAGGTCGATTTGAAATCTTTCCACCATGATTTTAAACTCTATAAAGATACAGTTTAATATAACAATCTCCACGTTTCAAGTAAATGTTAATAAACCCCCCACCCCCCCTTCCAAAAAAAAAATCTGATTCTGATTTAGAAAATTTTGTTTTAAAATCATTGATTTGACTACAAAACTATATATTTTCTTCAAGGATGAGGCACGAAAAAAGGCAGCTTCGACATATTTGGTAGAAAGCAGCGATATGCCACCTCCTCGTTATCAGAAAGATGGTACTATGCCGATAGTCTATCCAAGTAACATAGGTAAGTACGCTATTTTATTTGGATCTTGAAACTTACTACTTCTAGTATTCCAACTTAGGACTTTTTAAAAAATTAATATTTAATTTTTCAACTTACAGTCAATGCTCGAACATTACCACATCCCCGGCACCACAGTAATGTCACAAATATATTAGATCACCGAGCACACGATGATCAAATCCTTATAAACAAAGGCGTCTACATTCCGTCCCCTTCGCCAGCGCCGCCACCTGATGGTTCATATTATAATATGAATAGTGACAGATATCTTTCATATCCGCCTATGGTAAGTAGTTTTCGTTTGATTAATCAATATAATAATTTTGAGCAATTCATCGCTCTCCATAAATAACGACATACTTATATAGCTTAAATATTTTCGAATTCACGGAATAATTTGCTTGCATCCTACACCCTTAGAGCACTATTATGTTCTAAGGCATAATCCAATTGAACTCCATGAAACTTAACTGGAGTTCCACTTTGCAGAATAACTCCATTTTTTGCTAAAAACAATGATATTTACAAACCTAATTACTAAACTTATAGAATTCTATTTATTAGATACACATACAGAATATTGGATGAATTCAATGTAGTTAGCAATGCTATCACATAAATTCTATATTATATTATATTATTTTTGGATAATACGCTTGCTTTAACGCTTATGAATAGTCTAGTTTGAAAGTGCTAATTTAAGCCCTAAAGAATCATTCCTTTTAATTTATTATACTCTTGCAACCAATTGCTACAGAGTTATATAGTTTTGTTCACCTAACGATTGTGCGTATCACCTAAAGCTAAGCGAGATAGATATAGGGTTATTTATACATATATACACCCAGTCAAGAAAGTATCGGGAATTCCACTGACATAAACAGCTGCTATAAACATACTTGTTAACAGGTTGCGCTAACCTAGTAAAAAAAATTTGTCTGTTTTCCATATAAGAGGGAGATTTAAATGAAGAAATCCCAATACTTTCTGGATAGTGGTTAAATGATCAGCATGACGAGAAAAGTTGAAATTCGGTTGACTGTCTGTCGCCCCGTGGTGGCGCCATCTATATGTCGATTGATGCGTTAGAATCTGCTATTTTCATCGATTGTCCAGTGAGAATTTCATGGCATTTCATTAATTCGAAGTGAAGTTATTGCGTTTTAAGTGTCAGTATATTTGTGTTATCGGTGCGATAATGCGCTTCGAACAAAGAGCCAACATTAAATTTTGTTTTAAAATTGGTAAAACTTTTACCGAAACGTTTCAATTGATAAAACAAGCTTATGGCGATGATTGCCTATCCCGTAGCAGAGTGCACGAGCGGTTTCAACGTTTTCAAAGAGGTCATGAGGACATAAATTACGATCAACATGTGGGCCTATCAATATCCGTGATCACCGGAAATTCCATCGAAACTGTGCGTGAATTCATCAAAAATCAACCGAAATCATCATTGGAATTCATGGAAATGCAGTTGAACATCTCCAAAACATCGATTTATCGCATTTTGACCGAACATTTGGGCTTACGAAAGGTGAGTGTACGGTTTGTTTCGCACAAATTGAATGACGACCAAAAATTTCTCAGAATCCAATATTCGAAGGACGATTATTTGACCAAAAATCACATTTCAATCATTAACCACTCCCCGTATTCACCTTTTATGGCACCGTGCGACTTCTTCCTTTTCGGAAAAATGCATTTGCCCATGAAAGGAAAGCGTTAGCATACTGGCGGCCATACCGGCCAACGAGCTAAAACACTCGTTCGACATGCTTTTGGAGCGTGCAAAAAGGTATATTGAAGCAGAAGAAGACTATTTTGAATAAAATAAATTGATTTTGCCGAAAAAAACATTTGTTTGTTTTTTTTTTAAGTCCTGTTTACTTTGGGACGCACCTTGTAGGTGTTTAAACATTTTTGGTTGGATTTGAACAATTTTCGGTCATAATATGGCATACACTAAGGGCATTATTTGTGCGCAGTTTTATCCCGATACACTAATTACTTCTTGATTTGTGTACTGGAAAGTGAAAGAATCAAATGGAATTTAAAATTGTGTTATTTATATGGGAAGTTGTCCTGATTTCGCCAGTTCTCGTACTGTGACATAGAAATGTGAGAATACGTACGAAATTTGGTCGAAATCGGTAAGGCGGGTTTCCAAGTATTGGATTTTCCTAAAAAGTGGGTGGTGTCACGCCCAAACTATCTCGCAGGTAAAGTTTAATGTTTCTGACGTATTTAGTTATTGCGCTTTTAGTAGTTTTGAAAAGTACTGTTATATTTCATCAATGTTAGATTTCATCCATTTTCTCTAACCAAATATGGTTGTAGCTTTAGTAGTTGAGGAGACATGTACATTAAAGTTATTGGGGGACAGGCCCACTTTTTCAAAATTTTTTTGCTCACAGATAATTTAGAGCTTAGTTAAAGCATTTAATAGGTTTTCGGTTAATGTCGCTTTGTATGCGTGGCGGTGGTCCAATTACGAACTTGTATTTATTTCTGTACTAAGGAACCGGCGTACCAAGTTTCATCAAGATATCTGTATTTTTTACTCTGGTTACAGCTTGCACGGACGGATAGACAGACAGTCACCCGGATTTCAACTTTTATCTTCATCCTGATCACTTATCTTTATACATACATATATAAAAAGTACGTGTCACGTTGTGTGTTCGCAATGGACTCCCAAACTACTGAACCGATTTTAGTAAAATTTAGCACACTGTGTTCGGTTCGAACCAACTTAGAAGATAGGATAGTTAAAATAATTCATTAATAAAAAATACAGCGAAAGCTCTCTTAAATGGAGTAATCCAGTAACCATGCACATTGTTGATGTTAACAAGTATAACCTATTAAGCGGACAACTCTGTTAACTGGACAGAAACGTTGGCAATCAGACACTGAGAAAGCAATTTCCAATGAAATTTATTTGTATAAACATATTCAAAATTAAACCTCAAGTACAATCTCTTGGATTCTTATACCGACAAAATCGTTTTCGCCTTTATTCGCAAAAAAAGTTTTAACTGTATTGAATAGTTTATTATATGAATAATAGTATAAAATGTATACCACAGCAATGCGTGGCCGGATCCCCTAGTATATATATATAACCCTATATCTATATGTTTTAGTTTCAGGTGATACGTACAACCGTTAGGTGATAAAAAAAACCATTATACTCTGTAGCAACGAGTTGCAAGAGAATACTAGTAAGACTAGTAAGAAGCATTATGGACAAATTTGATAAGCAATATCCCATATAAAATTCATAAAGTTGGTCCTTCATTATCTGAGAGTTATTTTAAGAATACAAAACAGATCTAACAATATCAAAACAAGTACGAGTATGTATACATAATATATGAAAATATTGCCATGCCATTGGAAATATCCTCAAATGAGAATGTTAATATATTTTTCTGATGTCATATGCAAAGATTTTATAATTATTATTACTGTAATTTTAAATATTATAGTCTTTTCTCATTTTTTATGTTTTTTCATCCAGTATAAGGGTCAATGATTTATAATCGAAGGGATATTTAAAACTTTCATGTATGCAATGTTTCTTTTTCTGCCCAACAGGATTATCCTCCTCAACTAGATTTTGCATCGCCTCCATTACCAATGGCACATCTTCAACCGATTACGCAGGCATCTATAATAAGTGGTAATGCCATCATTGGCAGTGGAAGCGGTACCCTTCGTAGAGGCATTATGCGTGGAGTTGTGGGAATGCCGCCTCCCGATGTTACTCAACTAACGAATACTAGTTTGACTGGTGCTAGCAACATCCAATTGCTTCACGAACTGCATCCAATAAATATTTCAAATAATTCATGCTCCACACAAACCACAAGCATTACAGGTAACGGGAGTATGATGTCAACGATTCCAAGCAGCACCTCCAAACAGCCTCAAAGTATACTTAAGGATCCAAATAGGTCTAAACCACAGCAACAGCTATTAAGTGCGAATCTAGTTGGTGTGGGTGTACCCACAGCTTCAGGTAGTCTTCAAATTCTCAATATTCCCACATCTGCTGGTATTAGTGGTAATCTTTTGATGACCGCGAGCGGGACATATGATCCGGCAAACCTTAGTACTTTCAATGCTGCTACTGGTACAACATTGGCATACACCGATGCCGATGGGCATTTAGTATAGCTGTAGGAGCGCACGGGATTACCGATGGAAAATACGCTAGCCGTAATTGATGACCCTTCGGCTCCCTCTGTTGTCAGGTCCAACACTACACGTTACTGACAAAGAAATACTCGTACAATTGCACAGGTCAAAGTGAGAAGATATTGCAGAAAATAGAATAATTAGGCAAGAGAAAAAGATACTGAGTTTAACAATAAGATTAGATTTAAGTTCATTTAATCAAATAGCCTAAATTAGTACTTACCAACGTAAAAGACCTGATGCTGGAAAGGTTGCATTAAAATAATTATAAGTATATAACAAGTACCCAACCAAATATAATCACCATTGTTTGAACTTTCCCGATAGCCATAAACAATTACTACGTGCAGACACCATAGAAAATTGTAAGGTTTGCTAAAGGGGCTCACTTATGAATTAGTGATTATCGTTCTTTATACTCTCACAACATGTTACACCGAGTGTAACAGTTTTTATTACCAAACGGTTGTTTGTAATTAATCGAGAGAGAGTCGATTTAAATTCAGGACGTCCGTGTATCCGTGCATGCGATAACTTGAGTGAAAATGAAAAAAATTGCAGATTAGCAAAATCGGAGCACTGTCACGCCCACAAAGTGCCTTTAAACAATATAATATAAAGTTCTGTAACTAAGTTATAAATGAATCTATATCAGGTTGTAAAATAATTTGGTCGTTTGATAAGAAAAACACAATTTTATTATTCAAAATACACTTTACTATTCAGTATAATCTCGCTGAACATTAATACACTTTCTTCAACGATCCTCCAATCTGTGGATCCCATCCCTGATGTGAGAATCCGGAAGGTCTGCAAAATACGCTTAAACAGCCGTTGTGACCTCTTCATTTGATGAAAAACGCTTGCCACGTATACATTTTTTGATTCCTGAAACAAATGGAAGTCGCTGGGGGCCAAATCTGGTGAATACGGTAGATGCTCCATCAATTCGAACTTTAATTTATGGAATTTAGCCATTGTCAAAATGCTCTTGTGACACGGTGCATTGTCCTGGTGAAAAAGGATTTTTTCTTCTGCAAACCGGGTCTTTTTTCACGATTTTTTTCTTCAACTGGTCCAAAAGGTTGTAATAATATTCAAAATTAATTGTTTTACCAGTTTGCAAGTAATCCGCAAACCAAATTCCTCTCGCATCCCAAAAATCTGATGCAATAACCGTCTTGGCCGATTCCCGGACACGAACTCGTTTCGAAGCCGAGCAACTAGGTGCACACCACTCTTCACAGCTTTCTAAAACCCAAAATTTCAATTAAAATATGGCTCACACTGCCTAATAAGATGTGTACTCTCAATCTCTCTCAGTCAATCGACGATCTTCCAAAATCATATCCTGTTTTTGGCTATGATTTCTGGTGTTGATGTGCTTTTTAGACGTCCTTCACGTGAATCGTCTTCAAAGCTTGTACAGTCACGTTTAAATTCAGCAATCCATCTTTCTACGGTTCTAATTGTAGATGAACAATCATTATACACTTTTAATATTCGTTCGTGAATTTATTTTCGTGCTACACCTTCCAAAAATAAGAATTTTATCACTTCACGATATTCAATTTTATCCATTGTAAAAAAATACGGTGACACGGTGCGACTAAATGGCTTGTAAACTAAGAATGAATTGACAGATTGAAATGGATCTTAACTTACGTTCATATGAAAAGTGTACCAACAAATTGTGGCCTAATAGCAACGCCCTCTCTTATCGAACGATAAATTGATTGAACAACCTGGGACATATTTTGAAAACCGCTAAAGTACGTTAGTTCGCTAAAGATTTTGCAGTTCGAATTGTATGAAATGGATGTATCTAAATTAGTATACAAAGTAGACTGTAGGTGTGGCACCACCTTCTTTTTTTCCCAGAAACAACTCAACCAAATTTTAATCAAATTAAATACCATTACCTTTGCATATTCCGTTACAGTTTAAAAATGAAAGAAATCAGAATACAACCACAGCTACTTTCTATATAACACAATTTTAATCTTTTTCGCTTACTGTGCAATAAATAAATCAACCACCAATGAAAATATTGAAATCAAACTTTGTACAATTAGTGCTTTTAAGGGTTGGTATCTATTTGAGTATGCAGAAAATAAGTTCAAAATTTGTACGTAGTTTTTCTACTGCTATTGATGAAGTTCGAAGCGTATACATATGTATATAAATCAAGTACCTCTTTCTTCATAAAAGCTACTAAACATTTTTAACACATTCCGTCCGTCGAAAAATCAACGTAGCATGCCCAATGCATATGTTGACGTAATTGTTTTAATGTCAAAATTAAATGCAATTCCGGGCTCGGTTCAATATTTCATTGACATTAGGCGGACACCTTTTCTTAACCATAATGTAGATTGGCGATGTCATTGAAATCAGCTTAAAACTTGGTCTAAGGGCAAAACCCTGTTATAACTATTCCCATCACTCTTTGTCTCCAAATGTAGTCAATTTATGTGAGTTGTATGTCTTAGTGGAAGAGTTTTAACAAAATGTTAGGATGGGTCAAAAAAGCGAATGTTGATAGACATAGAAGTGCTATCCAAGTATGAGCTCTTAATTATAACGGGAATGTCCTCCGCCTAATGGTTTTCTATTATTTATTATTATCAGTTTGAAAAATTTGTGTCGGGTTACACTTAAACTACCGAAGTTTAAAATGCCGACACATCAAAATACCGACAAAATTTAAATATGCAGCTAAATCAAAATGTCGGTTGTCAGAATTCTAAATTTCGAGATCCTAAGTAATCCTAACAGAGAATAAAATAAGAAAACTAATTGTTGTATTATGTATACGTGAATTTGATGGAGAGGTTGCGAGTCACATAAAGGTATGTGCACCCAAATGTGTGTACTTAGGAATATATGATGATGTAGACATAATAAGCACATTTCAATCTTTCAAGGGGCCTGAAAGCTCTAAACATGCATATGTATGTGCAAATAATACTGAAAAAAACTTTTCTGATGGCTTGAAAACTTTCATTAAATAAGTAATGCGCATTAAAAGTATGGTATCCTGCAAGTGTCTTTAAACAGCAATCACTGTGAATGGTAATTTCAGGCATTCTCAAGAAAATTAAAGAAAAATATAGTTACAAAGTCTATGCAATGAATTTTCATTAACTATAGAATATACTAAACTCAAAAAAGTTAATTAAAGTATAATGTGAAGATCTTTTGTTGCATCAATTTTAAAAAATGTAGCCTCATGTAAAAATTTTAGTATAATTGTGAGAGCACGTGTATGTAAGCATGCAAAAATGACAATAATACACTATTTTTTTGATAATTTCTTCTACAGATAATTTGACACAATTCTGTATCTATAGGCTTTTAAATAGTTTTTTGTTATCTTATTTAATTCCATAACATCTCTAAAATATTGTCCTGAATTCTCAAGTTGAGTCGAGTAATAGTTTTTCTCGCAACTGAGTTTCCAAAGTCGGTTGACAAGATTCCTCGCGAACTTCTCAACCGATCTTAATGAAATTAGATTTGGTGGGTCAAAAAAGCGAATACTTTTTTCCGTTTGGTACTCTGGAAAGCCGTTCTTAGGCTCCCTTACGAAAATCTCTCCAAGCATGAACTCTTAATCGCAACGGGAAGGTCCAACGCCTTAAAGTTTCTGTTATTTTTCTTATTATCTGATAGAAAAATTCAAATCCAGCTTCCAACTGCTTAAAACATATCTCGTTTAATAACGAATTTTTCATAAACCTAATTGTTTAAAAGACATTAACGGTTGAAGTTTGATTATTTTAAGACAAATTTCTTTTTTTCTCTGAAAAAAGCCTTTATAATTTTTCGAATAAGTTAAGCGTTCAGGAGATATCCTTCGTACAAAGTCAACGACAAAAAAATAAAAAAAGAAATAAAAATAAGAAGCCATTTTTGTTGAGCAGAAAATTTTCTCCTAAACTGATATTTTTCCAATTTAAAATTTTTTTTTCACTGATTTATTAAATTTATTCCTTAAAATAATCAAACTAAACCCTTAATATCTTTTAAACGGTTAGGCTTTTATATATAAAAAAAATTGTTAGAGACGATTATGTAGAGCATTTAAATTCCTATAAAATCTATGAAACGAGATTGAATCAAGTAAATAGAAGCTAGATTCTTCAGAGCTGTCAAAAAACCTATTTTTCAGAGTACCAAGCGAAAAATTGTTTTTTTTTTAACCCACCCGAGTGTGCATGTACTCTTTAGATGACAATATTTATGTGGTCGAACTATAGAACGCATTTACAATGTGCATCAAATGTATTTTCATTAAAAGTGAAGGTAAAAATAATCTAACGTAATATATAATATATTGGTTTGGTACTTGTTAAATATTTGACTATAATACATACAAACCTTTAGACGTAAAGCAATTTAAGGAGAAAACGGAAATTTGCCAAAAGCCGACTGAAGTTTAATCATATTATGACTAACTAAATAAACAAAAAATGTTGATTAAAATTTAAACAATTAGTACATTTTTGTATATAATATTTAAAAATTCTGTACAATTTTCGTATAACCGAAATATGAATATAAAGAACTTGAATTACTTATAGAACAAAATTTTGCAAATTTAAATAGATGACGAATCATGTTAATTAATAATTAGGATATTTGTATATTAAGAATCCGTTTAAAAAAATTTCCATTCATATTTATTAAGTATACTTACATTTGTTAAGATCTGCATTTATAATTCGTATCATAAATTAATTTGGAGTAAATAATGTGGGACCAGTTTTTATTACAACCTTTTGGAAAGAACAGTCTGACACACCGATCGATCAATCCACACTCAAGTTTGATGGCAGCGGAATAAATATAACTATATTTGTACATTCATATATTGAGTAGTTATGTAGTAGGAATTAAATTTTTTATAAAATCTTTAAATTGGCGTAAGATTATTATTATTTATCTATCTTGTATGTATCACCCAAATGCGTAGATCTCTTGTTTTAAATATGCAGACTTAAACTTACGTGAAAAAATTAATTCTTATCGAACAAAGCAGATTTAAGGTCCCTCAGCTTATATTTGGTAATTTTTAATTTTTCCTACACATGTATTTTTAAACATTGCCATAGTTGTAAGTTAGAGTAATATTGAAAAAGGTATCGGTAATCGTTGCTTATGTCTTCCCGTCTAAATTACCAAACAGCAGACGTAAACTCATTCATTAAGAAATCATGCAAACATTTTATAGTAATATTAATAATGAAAATAATAGTGAAAGTAACAACTATTAAGTCAGTGTGAAAAGTTTCAATTAAACCTCTGTTAAATAAATGTTCTTATTAAATTATATTTATATACAAATTAAATATATATTTACATACAATATAATAGTTTGGAAAGGAAGAAGAAACCGTTATAATTATTTCATGCTAGGTCATAAAGTTTTGTTCATAGTAATCTAAATTCTATCATTTCTAAATTATTCCTCTATACCATATATGTATATAGCAACGAGATGGTCATACACTATTTTAGTAAGAACTGATTTCTTAAACAAACAAATAAACTTTAAGAAGGACTTTTAAAAATTTTAAAATCCATTTTTTCCCCCTTCAACCTGTTAGCAGAAATCGAAATATATTTGCTAAACGCAATTTTACACATGTAAATCAAAACTTATACCCATGCATTTCTTTTTCTAAATGTATTTTTTTGAGCTTTCGATAACTGATATAATGCGAAACTAAAAGTTTTTTATATTGATACTCATAATGTAGTAATCGGAGGTATTCAATTTTATTCAACCCAAAGAGTAGAAAGTTTGTGGCGAAATTTGAAGCAAGTTCTTACCTTCAATATCGATATATACATACGAACATGTGTATATAGTACATACGTGTAAAAGTAGATTACATAATTTGCAACGAGATATGGTACGAATCGAGTACCACTACGCTAGCTATAATTAATCATCGCTAAATACTACCTGTCATCAAGGCTGAGAAACCCATTGAAATTGCTTAATTAACAATTACAAATTGCCTATTTTACGAATAAATTACATAAGCAACGGTGTTTTAAAAACAACGTAGCTATATTGCACTACAAGTGTATCTCACACAGAGTAGATAGCGTAGTGGTATTACATAACTTGGTTCAACGAAATAGTGTACGAATGCCCATTACATGTTTTAAATGGAGTAACACAGATTTTCAATCATACATACTCTTAAATAAACTAATATTATAATTTTCTGTTTTTAATACATTAACATATATACATAAATGAAATAATTTTTATCTCTTTCGATCCTGTTATCTACTAGATAAAAATTAAAGATTGCATTAAACACAATATAAAGTTAAACATAAATCTCAAGAATAATATTATATAAAACAATGAGCTAAAAAACGAATTAAGAATAAGTAATATGTAAAGATTTTTATTATTAAAATTGCCAAAGAGTTTTTAAAAAAGTTTCTTAGGTAATTGTATATTCGCAATTTAAAACATAAAACTAAAAATTTTACTAAGAAATTAAGTTTCACGAAAGTCATTAAACAAATATAAATAAGAACACATATGTACATTTGTAAGTATAAATAAATACAAACATTTATGATACGTGTATGAAAAAACATTCTTATCAATATGTATGGAAATGTGCTATAGTTTTTAAATAAAATTACATAAATACAAAATATTTATCTGTATAAAAATTTTGATTATGGTTTTCAGCAATGAGTGGTAAACACTTTTGTTCAGCAGTGGATTATTCCCCAGATTTATCAGTTTTATTTGTTTTTCTATAAATATATCGATTTTCTATAAATGGATAAGGAATCATCTAACAAACTCGCCAAAAGCGATGGAGGTCTCCATTACTCTTACAATGTAACAGGTCAATTGAAAAGTACCCGGCTTACCATTAGATGATACGCTGATTATAGCGACCCTCCGACTTTTTGGTTCCATTTTTATACTTTTGCAACATGTTGCTACCAAATTTGGCACAATTCCGATTTCTTTGGCGCCGCGATTTGAAGGTACCGTTGGAAAGAGGAAGTCCTCCTGATTAAAAAATATATAGGGTTATAGGTACCGCAAACGCTTAGTTTACGAGATATTCGACCTTAAAGTTCAAAAATTCCCAAAATTCGAGCATTTCAACAAGCTATTTTACCGCATTAAACACACTTTACTCACATTTTTCACTTCAAATTAATTAATTTAAACTATAAACTTTTAAATAAATCCACATTTTACACTT
The DNA here is from genome assembly GCF_024586455.1 of Bactrocera neohumeralis. Taxonomy (NCBI): domain Eukaryota; kingdom Metazoa; phylum Arthropoda; class Insecta; order Diptera; family Tephritidae; genus Bactrocera; species Bactrocera neohumeralis. The sequence goes on from NC_065921.1 coordinate 51,443,208, forward strand.
TTAACAGTTTTTTTACCGAAGAAATCTTTATTTTAAAAATTACATTTTACACTCGTAGTGAACATCATGTGTGTGCTAAAATTACGACGAAATGGAGCGCTGCCATGTGATAATAAGGAAATTCGCTGAAATGCCTTTTTTCCCAAAAATTCCTCTATCCATTCATATGGATATGTTCTTTATTTAATTTAATAAACAAATATGTAATATTATATACTAATATTATATAATAATATTATATAATAATATTATATAATAATATTTAACCATTTTGTAATGAAAACTCAAAATTTGTTTGAATATTAGTGCAAGATAACCAAAAAATATAACCACTTTATAACGAAACTCAATATATTTTTTTTATTTTAACGCAGAAAGGAGTACTATGCGAAAGTACTTCAGTAACCCCGGGTATTCGCTCGACCAGGGTTATTTTTTTAAAGCGCGGCCGAAGGCCGCCAACGCAGAAAGGAGTATTACGCGAAAGTACTTCAGTCACCCCGGGTATTCGCTCGACCAGGGTTATTTTTTTTAAGAGCGGCCGAAGGCCGCAGAAGTCACCCCGGATATTCGCACCAGGGTTATTTTTTTAAAGCGCGGCCGAAGGCCGCCAACGCAGAAAGTACTACGCGAAAGTACTTCAGTCACCCCGATATGATATAAATTTTACAATATTATTATAGATTTTTACTTATTTATTTTTATTAAACATAAATCGCATATTATACATATACATACATATGTATAGTATATATGTATATATACATACATATGTATATAAACAAAGAAAAATCGTTAAGAATCCTACAAATTTGGTGTTTGAGATGTGGCAACGCTCGTTTTCCTCATAATTGTAAACAATCTAGCCTTTGCAACGATGAGTGTTCTAAGTGATTTTTAAATTAATAAATATAGGTAAAATATTACAAAATAAAAGTGAAATGTGAACTTATTTCAATCTTTAAAGTGTATATTTAAATATAACAAGAGAAAAATGTGAAAAAATTTAGAGAAACATTGAGAAATAACATGTTTTCTTAGTGCAAATTTTTGAATTTTTAAACGTGAATATTTCAAAAAATATTAGTTATTTTTACATTATTTTCGGATATTCCTCCTCTGGAGAAGCTACCCTATCCGCACATACCCCATTTATATGGAAATTCGTTTTTTTTACCCCGCCGCCAAAGTAATCGGAATCGTGCCCCAAATATAATAGTTTTGTTGACCTAACTGTTGTTTGTATCACATACATATAAAAGATCAGGATGAAAACGTTAAACGAAACTTTATAAGCCGCAAATTGAAATAATAAACTAAAATTTCGCACAACGAATTTTAACAACCCTGCCCACTTTCCTTTTAACGTTTTTATTAAAAACGACTAAAAGTGGGATAAATCGACAATTAAATTCGTCAGAGACATTAATTTTTACACTCCAGATGGTATGAGAAGGGTTTATAGTAGTAACACAAAGTGAAATTCCATATGATTCTTATACATTCGGTATACAAATAAAGCGGGATACACTTAAAATATCGAAGTTCAAAATATCGATCTTTTAAAATACCGACAAAATTTAAATATACAGCTAAATCAAAATATCGACAAATCAAAACACCGACAAACCAAAATGTCAACATGTCAAAAATATGTTATCTATCGTGTCCATATTTTTACTATGTGAACAGCAAAAGGGGATGAGCCACCTTTTCTGCCGTAGCACAGAAAGAGAATTATACTGATTAACGGTTATGATACTGGTTAGTGGTGCTTTCTACTTTGGGAATCAGGAACGATATTAATAACTTTTTTTATTAAGTGTGTATCTAATTTTAGGATTTCTTTTGTCCGTATCTTGAATTGTCGTCATTTTCAATTTTCCAAATCGAATTGAAATTGTTCAAACTATAGACATGCACCCCAGTACCTAAAGGTGACTTTTGTTTACCGAAATATTTATTTTAGTGCTATAAGCCTAATATAAAAATTTTCGAACTTACGGGTGACTTTATACCGCGTACATCGACCAATATGAGAGTTATCTTAATCAGCCCTATTCTGCATTTCGACTCGAATTGAAATTTTTTCAGTTTGGCAACTTTGGTATTCAGCGTTTCGATTAGTTTCGATCAACCTTCGAAATTTCCAATTTTATGTATTCTACATTGCGATCGTATTTCCGTTTTTGTAAGTTGAAATTTTGTTGGCGGAGAGCGGTTATATTTTGGTTTTAGTGTACTTTAACAATATAATTTTCCCAAAAATGTAAGTAAAATTTGTTGTTGATAGTTTTAAAAGTCACCAACATGATTTATTTGTGCTTTGTAAAATAATCGATTTTTTGAATGTCAAGAATCGATTCTTAATCGACTTCGACTACTGAAGATCGATTCCGAAAAATCGATTCTTTTACGAGAAAACTCGATTTTCGAGTAGAATCGGAATCGAGTTTACCATCCCTACTGGCAGCCATCGCGTGCACATACATAATATCCTCCGCACAATAACCACCACAAAAAAAATGATTTTTTTTCCATGTAATTTATATGAAAAATAGGCACCTCTTAATATTAATATTAAGAGTTCATCTTTTGAGTGACTTTCTTTTTCACATTTTCGAAAGTTTTTAGCCTGTTTTTCAGTTGGAAAAAAAGGTTGACTCAGAATGACACACCCTATTGGTGATGCTATGTGAGGTACCTTAATGAAAGTATTTAAGTGGTATTGGTAAAATAGATAAAACTGATTAAGAATTATTTAGTATAATTTTCCCTTTGATTGCACTCCATTCACGATTTTTTCGAACAATGAACCACCATTTCATGCGTATCCCAAAATACAGACACTGTGCCAGCTGACTTAACGTTTTCTATGCTTTTGAGTGGGTTCATTGTATGCAGTACACTCGGATGCACTTCGGAATGAAATGGTGAAGCCATGTTTCATTCGTTGTCACCAATCGAAAAAAATTAAGTCTTATTACGCTGAACATCTCCAAACACTGCTCCGAAGCATCAACTCGCCGTTGCTTTTGGTCAAAACTGAGCTCGCAAACTAAGAATCCAACAGCTGTCAAATTTATACACGTTCCTTGGAAGGATAGGACTAACTATAAACCATACGGATTTATGTCTAGTTGCGCTTTCTAGGTGTCAGGTCAGGGACTTTTCAATTGACCTGTTAAGTTTTACGGCGAGAGATTGTATTGCCTGGAAAGTGAAATTTGTAATTATTTACAACCCTTTTGCGGAAGGCTAGTGGATTATAGTTGCTGTTATGCTTGTGTTGTTTATTGAAACTATGTATATTGTTATTTTTGCAACCAATTTTCCAGATCAATTTTAAACCATTTAACCTTGCAAAAATTGCCCATTTTTTACATGACATAAGAACAAAAAAATGCCCATTCGCAGTTTCCAGCATTGAGCTTTACACCATTGAACGACTCATAATAATTAGTAGAAGAACTTAATTTAGAATAAGGAAGGAACAGCTAAGTGCATTTTATAGTACAATTATTTAATTTTAATTAAATAAAGTAGGTATTTATTGATAGAATTCTATTCATAGCTCGACTGTTGAAATCAGACTGACTTATGTTTACCATAAGGCGATGAGTTAAATTCCCGGGAGAGAACATATAACGGAAAAATAATACAACAAAGTAGTATATTATATGAACATATATTACTCCTCCCACCACAGGAAACAGTAATATCCTTATTGCGTTACTATACATAAAATTAGTAAATTAGCGCGATATCTGAATTTGGTATCCCGCAAAACTAATACAGCTGTGTAAACTGACGTTGAGTAATACCAAAAGCTCCGTCAGGGTCGGGAAGGACCTCTCCGAGCCGTTCGATACCAAACGAGGTTTCAGATGAGGCGACTCCCTTTTGTGCGACTTCTTTAATCTACTCTTGTAGAAAATAATTAGAGCTGCAAAACTAAATAGGAAAGGTACTATCTTCTATAAGAGTATACAACTGCTAGCGTACGCCGATGACATCGCTATCATTGGCCTCAACAACCGCGCCGTTAGTTCTGTTTTCTCCAGAATAGGTAAGGAAGCAAAGCAAATGGGTCTGGCAGTGAACGAAGGCAAGACGAAATATCCCCTGTCATCAAACAAATAGTCGTCGCACTCGCGACTAGGCACCGACGTCACTTTAGACAGTCATAACTTCGAAGTCGTAGATAATTTTGTTTATCTTGGAACTAATATCAACACCAACAATAATGTCAGCCACCAAAAATACTGTCAGCCTCGCAATCTAACGCAGAATAGCTATTGCCAACAGATGTTACTTCGGACTGAGTAAGCAATTGAGAAGTAAAGTCCTCTTTCGTCGAACAAAAACCAAACTCTATAAGTCGCTCATTATTCCCATCCTGCATTGTTTTAAATGATGGTTCCCCCACCCATTTTTCCACTCACTCTACCTTCACTAATATTGCTATATGGTGCAGAGGCATGGACGATGACAACATCTGATGAGTCGACGTTACGAGTTTTCGGAAGAAGGGTTTTGCGGAAGATTTATGGTCCTTTGCGCATTGGATTTTGGTACTTTAATGCTTTTCGAATTTTTTTCTTCGTTTAAGTTGGTTTCAATATTTCTTCCTTTACGATTCCTAAATTTAATTACAAAATGTTCATTATCGTCTGCTGCTTTCACTAACTCTACTATTCTAAACGGAGTAGGGTAAGACGGGGTACATTTGACACTGGGGCACATTTGACTTCAGTCTCTGTGGCGTTAACTGCGGCTTTATTGAAAATGTAAAAACGTGGCCACCACCATTATTGAACTAAACGAAGCGTCAAAAAATTTCACAATTAGATTCCAACGCGTAATAGAGTTACACGTGTTTTACTATTTTCGGGAACGTAATTGTAATTTTCGGTAGATCGGAAGTAAAGTCTTTCTTAAACAATAAAATACATTTTTTAAAGCATCTTACGAAATTGGTTACTCCGTTTATGTGTGCTATGAAAATAATTACTGTGTTTATCTGAAGTGTAATAGACATTGCAAAATATAAAAAAACGAGACGGTGAGTGGAATGGGGCACCTTTGACTTGTGTAGAAGGGCCACATTTGACAAATGTCAAATGTACCCCATTTAACATTTGGTAATGTTAAAACAATTAAGGAGTTTTCTAATGCTAAGTATTACTTTTGCAATGGTGCGCAACTATAAGAAAAAGACCAACCGATGTCAGATAAGTGAGGATGATATGAAAAAAGCTCTTGCAGACATAAAGCATCAACGCGAAACAGCTACGTCAGCAGCGGTACGGATTGAAAAGAACAACTTTGATCATGCGATTGAAGAAACTAGATCCTTTGAGGAACGATTCAGATTCTGGAAATGAGAGTAGCTGTGATGAAAATTTAATTTAGCACTCTAAATACACAAGCCATAAAACGCTAACGAGAGTTCAAGAGGAGCAATTAGTCGAATATGCTAAGAAGTGTGGGTTTTTGCATATGGATTGTCGTATGATATATTCAAAAGATTTCTTTACGAATTTGTTGCCGCTAATAACATACAATATCCATCTACTTGAGAAACTAACAAGGCAGCTGGAGAAAGTTGGCTTTACGGCTTTTTGAAGCGAAATCCATACCTCACACTACGAAAGCCTGAAAAAACAAGCTTGGCTAGGCTTGCACGGGCTTCTGAAGTAACTCCAACACAAACTTTAACATCAGAACATTTGAGGCCTATTGCGCGCTTGGCGCCAAACATAACACAGAAAAGTGGACCTTCGCGAATCCTCACTAGTTCACCGGAAAAAAATCGAGCTTTGGATTTCCAAACTAAAAGAATCACTCAGTTTTCCAAACGTTCTCTAAAATTTTCAACAGAAAGCAAGAAAAATCAAAAAAAAAGCAAAAATCAAAACAAAATAAGCGTTCATTAAATGAAAACCTTACATCATCTGACGAAAGTATTATCAGTCTGAGATCAGACAGCACAGAGAAATGTGTCAACAAAGATAATTGTTTGCTAAAATTTTCGTTATTGGATGATGAGAATTTAAAGGTTGGAGAATACGTTTTGGTAAACTTTGGGGAAAATGGTATGAAGCCTTTTTATTACATTGGCGAAATTGTAGAGGTATTTTGCGATGCTACCTTCAACATAAATTATTTGCGTAGACTATCTCCAGACAACTGGGTTTTTGTAAAACCAGTTGTGGAAGACATATCTATAACTCTTAGAAGCGAAATTGAGTTTAAACTTCCGACTCCTAATAACCCAGCTTCAACTTCTCGCTGCCGCGCTAAATATTTCTTTGATGTTAACTTTGGAAGCTTATACATTAAATAAATTGTCTGAAATATTGAATTTTATCTTCTTTTCTCAAAATAATTGTCATTGATATGTATGTATGTTTTTCCAAAAATAGTGGAATTATTTTATGAATACATTTACTGTTATTTTAATAAAACATTCAGAAACAAACTATAAAAGATGAGTTTTCTTCTTCTTCTTAATTGGCGTAGAAACCGCTTAAGCGATTATAGCCGAGTTAACAACAGCGCGCCAGTCGCTTCTTCTTCTCGCTACGTGGCGCCAATTGGATATTCCAAGCGAAGCCAGGTCCTTCTCCACTTGGTCCTTCCAACGGAGTGGAGGTCTTCCTCTTCCTCTGCTTCCCCCGGCGGGTACTGCGTCGAATATTTTCAGAGCTGGAGTGTTTTCGTCCATCCGGACAACATGACCTAGCCAGCGTAGCCGCTGTCTTTTAATTCGCTGAACTATGTCGATGTCGTCGTATATCTCGTACAGCTCATCGTTCCATCGAATGCGGTATTCGCCGTGGCTAACGCGCAAAGGACCATAAATCTTTCGCAGAACTTTTCTCTCGAAAACTCGCAACGTCGACTCATCCGTTGTTGACATCGTCCAAGACTCTGCACCATACAGCAGGACGGGAATTATGAGTGACTTATAGAGTTTGGTTTTTGTTTGTCGAGAGAGGACTTTGCTTCTCAATTGCCTACTCAGTCCGAAGTAGCACCTGTTGGCAAGAGTTATCCTGCGTTGGATTTCTAGGCTGACATTGTTGGTGGTGTTTACGCTGGTTCCAAGATAGACGAAATTATCTACGACTTCAAAGTTATGACTGTCAACAGTGACGTGAGTGCCAAGTCGCGAATGCGACGACTGTTTGTTTGATGACAGGAGATACTTCGTCTTGCCCTCGTTCACTACCAGACCCATTTTCTGTGCTTCCTTGTCCAGCCTGGAGAAAGCAGAACTAACGGCGCGGGTGTTGAGGCCGATGATATCAATATCATCGGCATACGCCAACAGCTGTACACTCTTATAGAAGATGGTACCTTCTCTATTTAGTTCTGCGGCTCAAACTATTTTCTCCAAAAGCAGGTTGAAAAAGTCGCACGATAGGGAATCGCCTTGTCTGAAACCTCGTTTGGTATCGAACGGCTCGGAGAGGTCCTTCCCGATCCTGACGGAGCTTTTGGTGTTACTCAACGTCAGTTTACACAGCCGTATTAGTTTTGCGGGGATACCAAATTCAGACATCGCGGCATAAAGGCAGCTCCTTTTCGTGCTGTCGAAAGCAGCTTTGAAATCGACGAAGAGGTGGTGTGTGTCGATTCTCTTTTCACGGGTCTTTTCCAAGATTTGGCGCATGGTGAATATCTGGTCGGTTGTTGATTTGCCAGGTCTGAAGCCACACTGATAAGGTCCAATCAGTTTGTTGACGGTGGGCTTTAATCTTTCACACAATACGCTCGATAGAACCTTATATGCGATGTTGAGGAGGCTAATCCCACGGTAGTTGGCGCAGATTGTGGGGTCTCCTTTTTTATGGATTGGGCATAGCACACTTAAATTCCAATCGTTGGGCATGCTTTCGTCCGACCATATTTTACAAAGAAGCTGATGCATGCACCTTATCAGTTCTTCGCCGCCGTGTTTGAATAGCTCGGCCGGCAATCCGTCGGCCCCTGCCGCTTTGTTGTTCTTCAGGCGGGCAATTGCTATTCGAACTTCTTCATGGTCGGGTAATGGAACGTCTGCTCCATCGTCATCGATTGGGGAATCGGGTTCTCCTTCTCCTGGTGTTGTGCGTTCACTGCCATTCAGCAGGCTGGAGAAGTGTTCCCTCCATAATTTAAGTATGCTCTGGGCATCAGTGACTAGATCACCTTTGGGGGTTCTACAGGAATACGCTCCGGTCTTGAAACCTTCCGTAAGCCGCCGCATTTTTTCGTAGAATTTTCGAGCATTACCCCTGTCGGCCAGCTTATCAAGCTCTTCGTACTCACGCATTTCAGCCTCTTTCTTCTTCTGTCTACAAATGCGTCTCGCTTCCCTCTTCAACTCTCGGTATCTATCCCATCCCGCACGTGTAGTGGTCGATCGTAACGTTGCGAGGTAGGCAGCCTGTTTTCTCTCCGCTGCGACACGGCACTCCTCGTCGTACCAGCTGTTCTTTTGCACTTTCCGAAAACCAATGGTTTCGGTTGCAGCTGTGCGTAAGGAGTTTGAAATGCCGTCCCACAGTTCCCTTATACCGAGTTGTTGACGAGTGCTCTCAGAGAGCAGGAGTGCAAGCCGAGTAGAAAATCGTTCGGCTGTCTGTTGTGATTGCAGCTTCTCGACGTCGAACCTTCCTTGTGTTTGGTGGCGCGCGTTTTTTGCTGCACAGAGGCGGGTGCGAATCTTAGCTGCAACAAGATAGTGGTCCGAGTCGATGTTAGGACCTCGGAGCGCACGCACATCTAAAACACTGGAGACGTGTCTTCCGTCTATCACAACATGATCGATCTGGTTGGTAGTTTTTCGATCCGGAGACAGCCAGGTAGCTTGATGAATCTTCTTATGCTGGAATCTAGTACTACAGATAACCATATTTCGGGCCCCGGCGAAGTCAATCAGCCTCAACCCATTTGGGGATGTTTCGTCGTGGAGGCTGAATTTACCGACCGTAGTGCCAAATATACCTTCTTTGCCCACCCTGGCGTTAAAGTCGCCAAGCACGATTTTGACATCGTGGCGGGGGCAGCTCTCATAAGCGCGCTCCAAGCGCTCATAGAAGGCATCTTTGGTCACATCGTCCTTCTCTTCCGTCGGGGCGTGGGCGCAAATCAGCGATATGTTGAAGAACCTCGCTTTGATGCGGATTGTGGCTAGACGTTCATTCACCGCAGTGAATGATAGTACTCGGCGACGGAGTCTCTCTCCCACCACGAATCCTACACCAAACTTGCGCTCCTTTATATGGCCACTGTAGTAAATGTCACAAGGACCTACTCGTCTCTGTCCTTGTCCCGTCCATCGCATTTCTTGGACGGCGGTGATGTCAGCCTTTGTCTTTACGAGGACATCAACCAGCTGGGCAGCGGCACCTTCCCAATTAAGGGACCGGACATTCCAGGTGCATGCCCTCAATTCGTAGTCCTTATTTCGTTTGCCATGGTCGTCATCAAAAGGGGGGGTCTCTCATCCGAGGCTGGTTGTAGCTCTTCACTGGGGGTGTTTTTTACGTGGCGGGTCCCAAACCCAGCGCACAACCCTTGTAGGGAATGTTTCGCCTTCTCACTTTAGCTCGCCTTCGAACGGATGTTCTTAGGCTACCCAGAGGATACTTGGTCAAAGACCGGAAGTAGTGAGCTGCTTGAGCCATGTGTAAAAGAATCGTTTCTGGCCACTCCCAAGTGAATGGCGATCAGAGAACTTTCCTCACTTGCGTGAACTTCTACACATGACTCCATCCTCCAAAGATGAGTTTTATTTAAATAAAAACCAAATTAAATAAAAAAGAAGAAAGTTTCACGGAAAATATGCTTGTCAAATGTGCGCCTTAGTGGGAAGGATGGAATTTATTGCAACCAAACACAAAAATAACTTTTTATCGGCATCGAGATGAAGAGTTAAAAAGCTTTTTTTCAAAAGATAATGATTTGATATTTTGTAACAGTGTCTGTGATGTTATGAATATTTTGGGAACACAACACAAAATTGAAGAGTGACGTTATTGATTCTTCAAAAACAAGCGTAAAGGCAGTTTTGTTACATAATGGTAATAATCTTCCCTCCGTACCGGTAGGTTATGGTGCTAACATGAAAGAATCCTATGAAACAATGAAATTTCTTTTAGAAAAGATTCAGTATGACGAACATAAATGGAAAATTTGCGGAGATTTAAAAGTTGTTGCGCTTTTATTAGGATTGCAACTTGAGTATACAAAATTTTGTTGTTTTCTTTGTGAATGGAACAGTAGGGATAGGAAGAACCATTACGTGAAGAAAAATTGGCGCAAAAGACGATATCTTACTCCAGGAATAAAAAATGTGAAACATTCTCCATTAGTACAACCTGAAGATATATGTTTACCACCTCTCCATATAAAACTTGATCTCAAGTGATAAAAGATTTATAAACCAGCTCAATAATCTGGAAAAACCAGCTCAATAATCTGGAAAAACCAGCTTGGGAATCATTTATAAAAATCACTGAAAATTTTCTTGGAAATCACCGATCAAATGACTTCTAAACTATTGTTGAGGAACTTCTAAAGAATTATAAAGCATTAGGCTGCAATATGTCCTTAAAAATACATTTTTTACATTCACATTTAGACTTTTTTCCACCAAACTTGGGTGCCGTTAGTGATGAACACGGGGAACGATTCCACCAAGACATTTTCGCCATAGAAAAACGATACCAGGGAAAATGGAGTCCAATTATGCTGGCTGATTATTGCTGGGGATTACAGAGGGACGTTCCTGACGCGAAATACAGTATTTATTTTAATATTACAACATTCATAGAAAAATTTAATTTTTGTTAAAATAATTTGTTATTTAATAAAAGTAAATAAAAATCGTAATACAACACAACTATTCGTATCTAAAATTTTAGACTACTAATTCTACTCTACTTGACCTTATTCCTAACAAAATCATCCAAAATTTTTCTTGTTACACAGAAATTTTTTTTTGTTGATCAGTGGGCATTCTAAATTAATTTCAAAAATTTTAGTTTTAAATTCCAGATAATCTCTAACATTTTCGAGCTCTTTAGATGCTGTTGTTAGATGTTGATTAGAGTTTTACAAATATCGTGAAATTTCACAAAATCTGATTCATTGCATGAATATTGTATGAATATTGTGGCCTTTTTACTAATTAAAAATTTATCTTTTATATCTTTTATTTGATCGCTAGTTAAGCCGATATATTTAATTGTTGTAATACTGTTTCTAAAAATATTTCCAGTTTGCAAACTATTTTCATTGCTATTTGTCAATCTCAGTTGTCGTTTAAATACTTACATATATTCAATGTTCTTTCCGAAATAGGAATATAAGATTCATAATCTTCTGTTGCGGAATGAATAGTTAGTAGCAATATTAGATAAAGTATCACCAAAATAACAATCTTTAAGTTTAATAGGTGCAAAAGCATCCGCTACAGTTTTTCATTTACTGGAGTACATATATTTGACATCAAAATTGAACTCATAAAGTTTCCAATTCCACCTTTGCAGCTTAGCGAATTGTGGAGCCCATTGTAGAGGTCTGTGGTCATTATTTACGATAAATTTTCTACCATATAAATATGAGCGAAAATATGTTGTTGCCCAAACAATAGCCAGCAAATCTTTCTCCGTTGTGGAATAATGTAACTCATGTTCATTAAGAGTACGGCTTGCAAAGCAAACCGGATGACCTTGTTGACTCAAAACAGCTCCAAGATCTACGCTTGATGCGTTATAGTTAGTTGTTATAAGAAGCTTCAGTGTATCTACAGCGTTTTATATTCCTCATTAATTACAATTTTATTGTCTTTTTTTAGAAATTTTAGAAAAGTCCCTAATAAAATTTCAATAAAAGCCATCTAATCCCAAAAATTGTTTAATCTCTTTTTCAGTTTTTGGCAATGGGTATTTCTGTATGGAATCTATTTTATTAGGGTTGGGCTTGTTTCCCCCGGGATTACAACATGACCGAGAAATTCGCTTTCTTTCTTTAAATTATTATTTCTGTAATTGTTAAATTGTTGTTTCGTTTGTGTTTAATTATGTTTACTTTTAAAATTCTTTTCTACCACAATAATATCGTAAACATCGTTTTCTTTTAATATTCTAATAGCGGATTAAACGTCTGTAACCAAATTGGCAATAACTAATGCCACTAAATGATCGGTAATTCTCTCTTAAGAGTTTCTCTTAATTAATTAATATAATTATTTAACTTTAATTTAATTAAGTAGTTATTTATTGATGGAATGCTATTCATACTGACTATTGACTGTGGACATCAGACTGATATCAAATTCCCGGGAGAGAATATATAGCATTAACAATTATAGCTGCCGCTAATATTTGACAATAGGAAGAGACATCAGCCACGAGCCGCAAAAGCTACAAAGTTTAGGGACATGTAGAATAAGGTTACTTTTAGCTTAAGAATAAAAATGAAGTTAGTTGCAATTTAATCTATACTAATATTATAAAGAGGAAAGACTTGTTTGTTTGTTTTCATTGAATAGGTTCCGAAACCGATTTGGGAAATTCTTTCACTGTTGGGAAAGTGGACGCAGGTTATATTAAATTTCCATCCATACTAAAACTTTGAGCGGCTTCTGAGGATACATGAACTTTCAAAAGGCACACCTCGATATTTGGCATATTAAATGTAATTCGAAATAAAATTATTGGGAAAGCAGACATAGCACTAGAGTCGTATAATACGCCTTTAGATTGGACAGAATTATCTCGTTGTTTAACTCGTTGTTAACAAAAGAGACATAGGTATTTTAGAGTATCAAATGACTGTCTCATACAGGAAAGACTAATAATTAATGAGTTGTACTAAAAAGTTTATTCGCACCTATATTTAATCCTTAACAAAATTGGTTGTATGGAAATAAAAGAAGAAGCAGTACATCTTTTAACTGAAAACTACCGCGCTAAAGTCCTCTGCACGTTTGTCATAGGACTTTCTGGGGTTCTTCCGAGGCTTCCCGGTATCAGAAATCCATAAAGCTTACCAGAAGCTCTTCACCTTTGCCTGAAATTCGAAAATCAAAACTTCAGAACAAAACACGCTAACAATCAGCATAACCATACTAATTATCAATATCCTATACAGCAATACCAACAACAGAAATTTCTTCTAACTTTTAACTAACATTTTCCTCAAACAAATTTCATCCCGAATTAGCTTTCATACCAAAACCAACTCAAAGCTATAATCCTTACGGTCAACAACGCTATCTCCAATATCCAGTAAATCAGCTGCATGGTTATCATAATCAAAATCCATTTAACCAACCATCAAATAATCTTCCAAGACCTCCACAATCACCTCAACCCAACCAATTGACGTAGACGTTAGCTTAAGAACAAATGCTATTAAATACGCCGATACGCCGAATTCCAATATCACTGTCAAACGGTCATCAAATTTTTCAAACAAAAAGGAACTGCAACCAAAATTTCCAAGAAACTTCCATGTAAATTAAAACTTTGAACCTTACAGCGAACAAAATTACCAATACAACAAAGCCTATCAAAACAAAGAATACAATTACGACCCTTCTGATTCAACACAAACAGACGAACGCGCAGTGGCGGATTTGCAGTCCCAGCCGCTTTAGGTCCTATGTTAATAAATGTTTTACTCCCACAATTTGTTACAAAACTCGTCAGCACTAAATCGCAGCAAAACCATTAATCAAATCTTCGCAATCCAATTAGCTTAAAAAATCAGCTTCTATGTTAAGCAAAGCAAGATCGTTTAACCTCTGCTCCGTCATTGTTTTGCCTAAATAGTTTTTCACTCTCCACAAACAAAAAACCGATCTTTCTCCAGTACAGTTACTGGCAGGTGTACACACACACATACGAAGAGCAATATCCACGTTTGGGTAAATGGTTTGAAGACCTTCGGTTCGTAACCATTTTAACAAACTGACTGCACTCTTTCGCTCCTCATTTTTTATGCTGCAGTGAAAACGAAAATGAAGACATTCTTCTGTAAAATCGTCTTCTAAGTCAGTAGAATAAATCATTTGCAATGCCTTGGCCTTATCTTCGACTTCTGAGATGTTTAGATTCGTCAGGTTGGTAATAACGTAAAATTTATTGTAGAGTAATTTATAAGCATCCCGGCGTCTTTTCAGTTCTTCTGACAATGTATCAATTACTACTAAAAAAGTATTTATTCTAAATTTTTCACGGCCATTTTTTTGTTGCATCTCTTCACCTGTATTTATCTCGCCAGGAAGCAGCTTACGTTTTCGATTGCTTCGAAAATCTTTTTCGTATTCCTGTACGAAGGACAGTTTGTGGCGTTAATGCGATCTAGTAAACATCCCCAAAAAACAGCCATGAAGGCCGTTTCAAAACGTTCCAGTTTCAAACGAATACCTCTTGCTTCGCATATAACGGTTCTCTTCTGTTGTGTGTCATTTTCAATGGTGACTAGCGCTTTATGGATTTCATTCCAGGACTCGCGTAAACTTTTGCATGCGTCTGCACGAGCTGACCAACGAGTCGTTGATGGACTTTTGACGGGTTTTGAAGGAGTTCCCAATGCTGAGTTGTCGCTGCAAAGAAATTGTATAACTCTTGGAGTATAGAAAAGAACGAACAAGCCTCATGGCTGCTTTCAGCTGCACATTCACCTACTAAATTCAGCGAGTGTGCTGAACAGGCAACATAGTCGGCAAGGGGTGAAATTTCCTTTATTTTAGCTTGCAGGCCGTTATAATTGCCTGACATGTTAGCTGCGTTGTCATATTGCCCGTGGCAGTTTGAAATGTCAACTCCCAATTCAATTAAAGTTGAAGTAACAGCATCTGTCATTTGTTGTGATTTGTGGCCTATGTTTGGATTAAACTTGAGAAACCGTTCAACAGGTGATCCATTAGGCAGGACATATCTGATTACATAAGTGAGCTGGTCTACCTGAGATATATCCGGTGTCGAGTCAATGATCAGAGAAAAATATTTTACTGTTAATATTTCCATTACAATTGTTTCCAAAACTTTGTTTCCCATAAGTCGAATGAACTCTTCGCATGTTGTTGAAGAAAGATAACTCGTAAATCCTGAGCCTGGATTTCCATAAAGTGTAATGTGTTTAGCTAAGAACGGATCGAACTCGGGGATAAGCTCTAAGGACATTAAATAATTTCCATTGTGGATTGATCCAAATTTTTTGTCGTGTCCTCTGAAAGGCAAACCACGTGATGCAAGTGCTTTTACGCATGCAACTACTCTTTTTAGAATGTTTTTCCAGTAATTTATGGCGCGGGGTCACAGCGGCGCGACGCACCGCACGAGCTTGACTGACACGCGCGTAATAACAATAGGTTAGGTACCTAAGTACCTATTCTTCCTAGATACTTTATATGTACGATGTACGAAATTATTTATACTTTGATACGCAAAAATAGTGATTTAGGAAGATTATATAAGCATACGGTTAAGATACTTTGCATTTGAGTTATTTCTTGTTAACCTTGTTGTTATCAGTGATTTTTTTGGCACGATTTGCCGCCCTTAATATCTGGCCACCCTAGGCCCGGGCCTACTGGGCCCTAGGGCAAATCCGCCACTGCGAACACGAACAATCGCTAGACTTAACAGATGTCCATTTTTTAGATTAAACAGCTCTTCGTTACTTTACTTTAACTGCAAAACGAAGACTGAACAAATTTAAAAAATTCTACTTGATACAGGTTCCAAAAAAAAACTATATACAACAAAATTTAGTACCAAATCCCAAAGAAAACAGTAACCCTATTCACGCAAATTCAATAGGTAGGAAAATACACATTTGTACAAAAACAAATAAATAAACTATTGGAACACGGTAATTATCAGAGAGTCAAGATCGGCATACAACTCACCCATACGGGTTGTGCCCAAAAAAGACGATGCATCAGGCGAAAAATCAGATTAGTTACAACTGCTGACAGACATCTTAAAGCAGAATGAAGTATTATCACAATTAGGAGCAAACCGAAAATTTTCAGTAATCGCTTAAAAAGCGGTTTGCATCAAATTCCTCCTAAGAAATCTGACGTGGAGAAAACAGCCTTTTCAGTGAACAACGAAAAGTACAAGCTCACAAAATTTCCTTTTGGACTGAAGTACGTCCCAACCATATTCAAACGTACATTAGACGACATTCTGAGACAATATATAGGAGGTTTCAGACAAAGCGACTCCCTATGCTGCGCCTTCTTCAATTTACTGCTAGAGAAAGTAATCCGAACTGCAGAGCTGAATGGAGAAGGCACAATCTTCTATAAGAGTGTACAGCTGCTGGTGCATGCCATGCTGATGATATTGATATCATTGGCCTCAGCAACCGTGCCGTTCGTTCTGCTTCTCCATACTGGATATCATCTGTCATCAAAAAAATAGTTGTCGCACTCGCGACTTGGCTCCCACGTCACTCTTGACAGTCATAACTTCGAAGTCGTAGATAATTTCGTCTATCTTGGAACCAGTATTAACACCAACAATAATGTCAGACTCGAAATCTAACGTAGAATAACTCTTGCCTTCAGACTGAGTTAGCAATTGGGCAGTAAAGTCCTCTTTCGTCGAACAAAAACCAAACTATATAAATCACTCATTATTCCCATCCTGCTATATGGTACGATGACGACATCTGATGAGTCGACGTTACGAGCTTTCGAGAGAAGGGTTCTGCGGAAAATGTATGCTTCTTTGCGCGTTGTTCACGGGGTATATATCGCTATATATAACTATGAGCTATAAGAGTTATACGACGACATTGAAATAGTTCTGCGAATTAAGAGACCGCGGCTGCGCTGGCTAGGTTATGCCGTCCGTATGGATGAAAACACTCCAGCTCTGAAAGTATTCGGCTCATTACCCGCCGGAGGTAGTAGAGGAAATTGAAAAAAAGGAAATATACCCTCATACATTTCATTGCATGTGATAAACTGATTCCACTAATTTATGTATATATTGAAGCTATTTTGTTTTACAATGTAATACCTAAAATTAACGGTGAAAAATGTTGAATGATGAATTATGCCGCAGCAACTTTTAACATTTAGTATACTTTGAAGTTTTTACATTTATATTATATAAAATATATTTTGAGGGATACACTTAAAATACCGAAGTTCAAACTATCGACACATCAAAATACCCACAAAATTTAAACGAACAACGCAACCTTTTCTTGATTTGTCGGTGCCGGGTGTATAACGTAATGCCGTCAATCAAAACCTCGAAATTTAGAATCCCGACAGTCAAAATACCGACAAATCAAAACACCAAAAAATTAAAATACCGACAAATCAAAACGCCGACAACTCATAATACGGACAAATCAAAAAGCCGACAATTCGAAATACGGACAGAAGAAATTTTTATACAATAAATGGTTAATATGGTTCCTAGATCCCAAAGAAGAAACATTACTAATCGATAGAGACATTTTGGATAACAATTGAGTAATTAAAAAGAACTTTATTTTATGAAAGGTGCTGTTGTACGTTCGAGGCCCTGCGGCCTTCGGTCACGAACACGCTCAGGATCATAACTCTTAATCCATAGAATTCTCTCTCTGTGCTTTGGAAGAAAAGGAAGCTTGTTTCTTTTTGCTGTTTACTAATATGATTCCATTAAAATAAACATAATTATAAAATTTTAACTTTAAAATTTAAAAAAAATTGGCCATTATAACAAAGGCAACCCTGCAGACTCACGAGTCATATGCTGAACACATAGAAAGTGACAGACTTCAAGCGACCTCTATCAAATATTAGAATACACACGTTTTTAAGAACACAGTTATGTCGCTCTCTATGTGTTCGGCACATAAAATGTATACAGAAGTTTTTACAATTCAAAACTATAGCCTACTTTAAATATTTAAAAGCAATTTGAAGTGCAAATTTTACATTTTTTACCGAGTTTGAAAATAATTTTATCGGGATGCCTTTGAAAAAAGCTTTTGTAATTATGACAACATAGCGGTCATTTTAGAAAATATATTTGAAAATTGGCAGTTCATTTTGAAATTGAATAAACGGACATATACAATATAATTTTCATGGATACTCTTATTTCAAACAAAGGTGGTACCAAACTTTCTCTTAATGGTTATCTGTGTAATATTGATAAAAAACGTGATAACCGCGTATATTGGATTTGCGATAAAAAAATATAATTTTTATGCAAAGGACGGGTGACAACAATTTTAAAAGATAATGGGTTACACGAACTAATAGTTCTCGGAAATATTTACCCACACCGTTCGCCCAAAATCAAAAAATCAATAGGGCAAGACAGAAGCTACAGTTGAAACAACCAAAATGTGTAAAAGATTTGGAAATTCCGTGTCATTTGCAGAAAGTCGACGGGAAACAATTTCTAGTTTCATTAAAAAAGTTCGGAAATCAATGTATAGTTTTGTTGGCAACTGTAGAGAACGTCTGCTTACTTGCAAAAAGTAGCATATGGATAATGGACGACACATTCAAAGTTGTTCCATCCTTCATGAGGCAAGTGTTTACAATTCATGGTCGCATAGGTACAAACACATGCAGTGAAATTGTTCCGCTTGTTTATTGCATCATGACAAAGAAAAGTGAAAAATGCTATGACGAATTTTTGTATGAATTGATGAATTTCGCATGTAATAATAACATTTCCTTAAATCCGAAAATAATTTTAACCGATTTTGAAAAAGCCAGCGTCAAATCCTTTAAAAACTTTTTCCCAGACGTTAAATACAAAGGCTATTTTTTCCATTTAGGCCAAATTATTTGGAGGCGTATACAAAAAGAAGGGCTTCAAAAGAAATATGGAAGAAATGAAAAGTTCTCTCTTAAAATTAGGCAACTAAAGGCTCTTGCTTTCGTACCTGCTGATGAAATACCATCTTCATCTTACTATGAAGCATTGAAAAGTGATAATAAGGATTTTATGAAAATTGCTAAATTTATTGAAGAATCTTATATATTTGGGAAACCCTTAAAAAATAAAAAGCTTAAAGCCCCAGTATATGCTCCAAATTATTTGTCAGTATTTGAAAACGTGATATATAACCTTCCGAGAACGCAAAATAATGTTGAGTCATGGCATCGGCGTCTTTCGTGCTTAGTTGGGCAATACCATGGAAATATATTCAATCTAATATCAAATTTGATTAAAGAACAAGTTTTGGTAGAAACCAAAACTCAAAAGATACTCACTGGTGAAAAACAAACTAAACGGCGACACCTGAAAAAAAGGGAGAGTTGCATTAAGACAGTATTAATGGAAAGGGAAAACTATGTTCCTGAAGAATATTTAGTCAATATAGCTAAGAATCTTACTTTAATCGAACAAATAATTTTTTGGAAATATCATCTGAATAACTTATAAATAAATGAATTAAATCACTAAATTTATTGTTTCTGTTAAGTACCTTTTACCTTTTATGAAAATAGTTACGGGTAAATTTTAGAATAGCATCCCATGATTTCGGGGTTAAAATGGGTATGTACGGATAGAGGAGATCTTCCAGATCAAAAAAATATATATAACGTTGCCGCTGACTTATGGTTTTCGAGATATTTGAATTTAAAGTTCAAAAATTCAACTAATTAAAACGCGTGTTTCTCCCATTTATAATTATAATATATAATTTATAATTAATTTTACACTAACATTTTTAACTTTTATATCCACTAATAATTCACCAATTCTTTTCTAACCATTTATTTTATATTAAATAGTGCAAACATAATTTTTATTCACACAATAACAAAAAGGTTGCATTCTATCTAATAATCAGTGTTACATTATGTACATATTTTACAGAAGAACCAAAAGAAATAAAAAAAAAACAAATAATACCCAAATGACAAGAAATAAATAACACATTCGTTTTCTTTTGCGTTGAACTCCTTTTTGCGTTGGCGGCCTTCGGCCGCGCTTCTAACCCTCGTCCGGACCAACACCTGGGAGTGCTCAGTTCTTTTGCGTTGAAATCCTTTTTGCGTTGGCGGCCTTTGGCCCAACCGAAGGCCGCGCATTAAAAAAATTACCCTGGTCAGACCAACACCTGGGCGTGCTCAGTTCTTTTGCGTTGAACTCCTTTTTGCGTTGGCGGCTTTCGGCCGCGCTTCAAAAAAATAACCCTCGGCCGGACCAACACCTGGGCGTGCTCCTTTTTGCGTTGGCGGCCTTCGGCCGCGCTTCAAAAAAATAACCCTCGTCCGGACCACCACCTGGGCGTGCTCAGTTGTTTTGCGTTGAAATCCTTTTTGCGTTGGCGGCTTTCGGCCGCGTTTCAAAAAAATAACCCTCGGCCGGACCAACACCTGGGCGTGCTCCTTTTTGCGTTGGCGGCCTTCGGCCGCACTTCAAAAAAATTACCCTGGTCAGACCAACACCTGGGCGTGCTCAGTTCTTTTGCGTTGAACTCCTTTTTGCGTTGGCGGCTTTCGAGCCGCACTTCAAAAAAATAACCCTCGGCCGGACCAACACCAGGGCGTGCTCAGTTCTTTTGCGTTGAAATCCTTATTTTTTATGGAGTTTGTAGGATTTGTCGTTATTTAGATTTGTCGGTGTTTTGATTTGTCGGTATTTTGATTTGTCGGTATTTTGATTTGTCGGTGTTCTGATTTGTCGGTATTTTGATTTGTCGGTATTTTGATTTAGCTGCATACTTAAATTTTGTCGGTATTTTGATATGTCGGCATTTTGAATTTCGGTATTTTAAGTGTATCCCCATCCCGCCACCTATTCTTGATTTGTCGGTGTTTTGATTTGTCGGTATTTTGATATGTCGATGTTCTGATTTGTTGGTGTTTTGATTTGTCGGTGTTTTGAATCGTCGGTAATTTGACTGTCGGGATTCTAAATTTCGAGATTTGGATTGTCGGCATTACATTATACACCCGATATTTTGTACTCAAATTCAAAAATTTAAAATTCGGTTAGTGGTGTTGTCTACTTTGGTATCTAGGACCCATAACCATTTTTTTTATTAAATGTAGTATTTTATTTTAAAATTTCTTCTGTCCGTGTTTTGATCGAGATTCTGATTGTCGTAATTTTTTATAGACCCATATTTTTTTTTTTAATTTTGATCAGTTTATGGAAGAACTTTTTTTTCATTTGAATGTATTGAAAACGGAAAAATTGATTTTAGAGCGCCGTATGATGAAATATGACGCTGACTGTATATACAGTTAGTCACATAAGTAAGTATACACTAGGTATGACGGGATTATTCACCTAACAGTTTTGTTAAATAACACAAAATAAAATAAAATAATGCTTTATTTACTCGAAAGAAACGTAGGGATCATCTCCAGTACAGAAATATTTACAGAATGACTAAAATAATTTTTTTTTTGAATTGTATACAAAATCTGATATAAATTTATATCACAAAAGTAAGTATACGATAGATTAAGTGGTAGAAAAAGTAAGAAAAAGGCTGTATTAAAGTTATATTCTAATACTTGGTTGGATAACCTTTAGACTTAATAATAGCTTTAAGCCGTGATGACATTGATTTCACCAAGTTTTGTGTTACTGCTGGCGGTATTTTATTCCACTCCTCGTCAAGGATATTTTTTAGCTGATCCTTATTTTTTATCGAATATTTACGTACTTGACGCTTTAAGTGTTCCCATAAATGCTCGATAGGGTTTGTATCCGGTGATTGTGGCGGTGTTTTCAATTGTTTTGGCACGTTATATAAAAGCCATTCTCGCACAATATTCGATGTATGCTTGGGGTCATTGTCTTGCTGGAAGATGAATGACCCCTCCATGTTCAATTTAATAGCACTTTGTTTTAAATTGTTTTTTAAAATGTTTAAATAACCGTATCGGTCCATAGTGTTCTCAATAAAAACCAAATTACCCACCCCTTTTGACGCCATGCACCCCCAAACCATGACCGAACCCCCATCATGCTTAACAGTGCCAGTCATATTCATAGGATCTAACTCTGCGTTAACTTTTCTCCATACCTTTTCACGACCATCGGATCCACATATACTAAATTTGCATTCGTCTGAAAATATGACTTGGTTCCAGAATGTTTGGTCATGCTTTTCGTAATCTTTTGTAAATGCGATCCGTTTATGTCGGTTGACGGTACTCACGAACGGCTTTTTCCTAATACTACGTCCATGATAGCCAGCATTATACAATATACGTCGAATAGTTTGGATACTACAATGTTTTCAAATCTCATTTTCCATTTCAGATTTTAATTTAGGGGCACTAATTTTGGGATTTGTTCTTACTTTGCGTACAATTAAGCTATTTTCCCTATGACTGAAGACCCGTGGGCGACCGGAGCGCGACTTATTTGCTGTGTTTCCCACAGTTTTATACTTAGTAACGATCTTTTGTATTGTAAAAAACTTATCTACTAATTGACCGATTTCACGTAAGGATTTATTTTCTTTGTGA
The DNA here is from genome assembly GCF_024586455.1 of Bactrocera neohumeralis. Classification (NCBI taxonomy): domain Eukaryota; kingdom Metazoa; phylum Arthropoda; class Insecta; order Diptera; family Tephritidae; genus Bactrocera; species Bactrocera neohumeralis. The sequence continues at coordinate 51,465,685 of NC_065921.1, forward strand.
TATTTTATTATCAAAGTTTTCAAATCGTCAGAAATCTTTTTTCCTCTCGGTGCCATCGCTGAAAATTATGTCATAAATTAAAAATATATATTTCTTCTATTGTTTAAACTCACTTTCTATTGTTTATTGAAATTGCTTGAACTTTTGTAAATCAAAACGAAAAATAAGATACATAGATTCACCAAGCAACCCACTCTGTATACTAACTTTTGTGATATAAATTTCATTCTCATCACCAACAAAGCCATGTGTGCCTAACGGGTTATAAAATTAACAGTTAAATTTGTGTGCTTATATAACCGCATACCAATACTCACATTCCTTGAAAATTTTTTTGGATTATATTTTGGAGAAATGCGTTAATTCCAACAATTTGTAAAGACAGAGCTGGTGTATACTTACTTATGTGACTAACTGTATACTTATATGCATATATTTCAATTGTAATATACTATAAATTTGTTTTTTACAGTGTTTAAACCATTTGAAAAACCAAATACGATAGAGGGTAAGAAAGGCGAAAGTAGATAAAATACTGACAGATGGAAAGCCAATGCTACAATGTACCGATTCACTAAATAAGATGGCGAGTGCAATGTTGAAACTATCCGAAGCTGTTTAAAAAAAATTAAATAATGAAATATTTTGTGAGATGCTTAAATAAGCAGTTACATCCTGCAGTGTAGTATTGGTTTGTTTCAGCTGTAGAGTTATCATCGAAAGAATGGAAAATTGCGGAAATATAAGAACGCGGCGTTTGAGGGTGTATACTTCAGTACCCGCTCTTAAGATAAACACCGGAAACGAGACTTTAAAACACCAAATGTTTTTCAATTATGTTCCTGGCCTTTATATGGATTTTGTTTAAAAAAAAACTTCATTTGGAACAGACGGGTTTGGTATAGGAGTTAAAAGACATGGCTCCAGTGAATATCCTAAGTCACCTAAAAGCCATTTAAATGATTTTCAAATTTGTTGGAAATGTGAGATTTTAAGCTTCATTTAACCCAAGATAAATAAAAACAAGAAAAAACGTTAACTTCGGTTGCACCGAAGCTAAATACCCTTTACAGGTGCATTTCTGTTAGTAACTATGTGTTCAGTTTGTATGGAAGCTATATGCTATAGTCAACCGATCTGATCAATTTCTTCGGAGATTACATTGTTGTTTTATAAAATAATATATACCAAATTTCGTGAATATATTATGTGAAAGTTGTCCATACAAGAACTTGATACCGATCGTTCAATTTGTATGGCAGCTATATGCTATAGTTAACCGATCTGATCGATTTCTTCGGAGATTACATTGTTGCTTTAGAAAATAATATATGCCAAATTTCGTGAATATATCTTGTCAAATGTGAAAGTTGTCCATACAAGAACTTGATTCCGATCGTTCAGTTTGTATGGCAGCTATATGCTATAGTCGACTGATCTGCACCATTTCTTCGGAGATTACATTGTTGTCTTTGAAAATAACATATACAAAATTTCGTGAATTTATCTTGTCAAATGTGAAAGTTTTCCATACAAGCATTTGATTCCGAACGTTCAGTTTGTATGGCAGCTATATGTTATAATGGTCCGATATCGGCCGTTTCGACAAATGAGCAGCTTCTTGAAGAGAAAATGACGTTTGCAAAATTTCAAAACGATATCTTAAAAACTGAGGGGCTAGTTTGTATATATACAGACAGACAGACAGACGGACAGGCGGACAGACAGAAGGACATGGCTAAATCGACTCAGCACGACATACTGATCATTTATATATATACTTTATAGGGTCTCCGACGATTCCTTCTGGGTGTTACAAACTTCGTGATTAACTTAATATACCCTGTTCAGGGTATAATTAAGGTGTTTAAAAAAAAGTTATAGTTCTTCAAAAAGGAGTGAAAATAATGAAGAAATTCGCTATATTTAAACATTTTTGTATAAAAAAGCTATATATTTACGAAGACGATGCCGTATCAGTTCGTTTAGCACAACAATGGTTCGCTGTCTTCCGTTCTGGAAATTTCGATTAACACTGATGGAATAATGTCTCTAGCGGTAATGGTAGTCGACCAAAAACATACATATGTACGTAACCCCATTTTGATTGAAACGAACAAGAAATGGTACATACATTTTTAGTACAAAAACCTTCATTTATAGCATAAGCACTCATGCGAATCTCAAATGGAATAGCTGACTTTCGGAAATCCACTTGTTTTTTGTGACATGAACAGAACAAAGTGTTTATTATGTAAACATTGCCACAAATGCTGAAAATAGCTATAGATTTCTTCTATCACCTATAATTTTTTTGCTATGAGGATTTTTGTTAAACAAAAAAAACAGCGACGGATATATTATTGTTATATTATTTTATTAACTAAAGAGTACCTCAAAATGTTACTCCCATTGTTTTTCGGCGATATTTTGTTTTTGGAGTATCCCTTAACAATGTCCAGGAGTAACCCGCAAGCAAACTGTCACTCCACTTGCCTTGGTACCGTTTCTCCATAGCAGAAATGTCTTGGTGGAACTGTTCCCCATGGTGGTCACTTACGGCCCTAAATTTTCGGAAAAAATCCAGATGGGAGTCGGGAAAGTCAATTTTAAGGGACAAGCTGCAACCCATTGTTTTATAGGCAGTAAGTAGTTCAGTCACAAGATCTTTGTAATTGTCCTTTCACTTTTCAAAAATTTTTGTTTTAAGTGCCCTGGAGACGATCAGATAATTGCGTCAAACAGTGCACATGTGTTAGTGATGTTCAATCGTGTTTTGCCCGCAAACGTTCAAATTAACACGTCAAACATCACTTTGGTTTTGAGGTTGTAGCGAACGGTCATCATGTCAGCGTCGGATGATTATCTGTTATTGGCATATGTTTTTGTTATTTTATTTATTTGATTTTATTATATTTTATTTTATTTATTTATTTGATTTTACTTTATTTATTTGATTTTATTTTATTTATTTAAAAACTTCAGACTTATTTCAATTTACTACATTTTTCTGTTTCAATTCAATTTCAATTCGCTTAATTTTTCTGTGAAAATCTTCATTGCAAATGGCTCATGCTTGTCAAACATGAGTGGAGACGATCAAATTATCGTCCGGCAAATAGAAATATCAAAATTTTTTGATTTTCATCAAACAGAGCCGACAACAGGTCGGTGTAGCGTACGTGTAGAAGACGAGAGCCGACGACACCAAAACACTTTAGATACAGGAACCCTCTTCCATTTCTGTCCATTGCCTTAACAAAATTCTTCATTAAACCCAATGTAATATGCAAAGGTGGTAGTAAATCCTTTTTGGGATCAACTAGATGTTCACTGGTAAGGTTTTTTTGTCCCGGAGTGAGTGTCTGAAGTACTGACTACTGCTCGGAGTGGTCATGTGAATTTGCTGAATAGCCAGAAGTTACACGAAGATAAATCACTTTAATGCGGTGGTTTGCGGCGCGATATTAGTTGAAAATGTGGCGAAATGATCACGAATAACCAATGCAATATGAGATGGTGCATTATCGCACTTCTTTGTTCAATAAATTCAGACATAGTAAAAATCGAAAAATTCACTTTTAGAGCCTCAAAAAACGACGCATATCTCAAATACTAATGAATATTTTGACGTGAAATTCAGCATGGATGTCACTAACAATACTACTAACTTACAGAAAAAAATTTACCGGTTCAAAAAACACGCGAAGTATAAATTAGTTGAAATTAATTCACCTATCAATTTTATCACAGTAGTATTGCAAAATCTGAAGCCGCAGGTTACAGATAGAAAATGATAAGATAAAGATAAAAAAATGGTGATAGAAAAATTCTGTTTTCAGGTTTGACTTCAGGATATCAAACTGCGTTAGAAACACCTAGGAATTTTCATGTCACTAATTATGCGTCTACCAGTGTTATCGTTTCAATTCCTGTATAAGCTCCCAACACAATGACTTTGGAAAACGAAAATATTTTCTAAATAGTGATTCCTGCAATAAACTTCAAAATGTCTCAAATAATGACTAGAGATTGCTTACAGAATTGCGCTATTAATTTCTACTCGGTTATATTCTACAAGAGTAAACCCTATAAACACAAACGGCAAATATTCTAAACGAAAGGTATTCTGAATACGATAGTATTCTAGTATACTTATATTATATACCTTTGATTCACCTTCATCACATCGACTTTTAACTAGCTGACAAATTAAAGTGTGTGGGAAAATATAATAAATTAATAATAACATGGGAGTCCTGTTTGGACCAATTTCTAAAAGCAGCGGACTTGACGTTCAACTTAACTCTAACTACGTTTATGCACCCGAGTTAACACCTCTACCTATGTAAAGAAAATTTGTATGTTCCATCCCAGTAGACCATTTAACTCGTGATGAAAAAGTGTGTGTATGCAAACGCGCGGATGAAATGAGAACACATGTGGTTCTAGTGGAATGCCAGAGACAAATCAAAACTTTATTTCCAAAATACTAGTATTTATACATTTTGTTCTTATTTACTTAAAGGTAAAGCTAAAGCTGCAGTGTCCGTATCAGTTAGTGATTGAATCCAGAACATAGAAAGTTTCAATTACAATGTTTGATGTTTCAGCATATTTCCGCAGAACGTTAAGCGTTCTGTTTTCTTAACAATTATTACAAGGGGTGTTCTAAAGTAAACAGGACTTTTTGAATCTAGCGCCCCCTGATGGCGCCATCTATATGTCGACTGCTGAGTTAGAATCTGTTGTCTTTATCGATTGTCCAGTGAGTTTCATGACATTTCATGGATTGGAAGTGAAGTTATTGCGTTTTAAGTGTCAGTATGTTTGCGTTATCGATGAGAAAATGAGCTTCATTAAATTTTGTTTTAAAATTGGTAAAAAAAAACCGAAACGTTTCAATTGATGAAACAAGTTTATGGCAATAATTGCCTACTCCATAGCAGAGTGCACGAGTAGTTTCAACGTTTTCAAAGTGGGTGTGAGGAAATAAATGACGATCAACATTGTGGGCCAATCAAAATCCGTGATCACCGGAAATTCCGTCGAAACTGTGCCTGAATTCATCAAAAATCAACCGAAATCATCATAGAAATTATAAAGTGTTATGCAGACCGTATTTGAGGCCATTCAAATTGACTGACTTCCTTTTCGGAAAAATGCATTTGCTAATGAAAGGAAAGTGTTATGCAGACGTAGAGGCCATTCAAAAGGCTTGCACCGGCATACTGGCGGCCATACCGGCCAACGAGGTAAAACACTCGTTCGACATGGTTTGGGCCGTGCAAAAAGCTGTATTGAAGCAAAAGGAGACTATTTTGAATAAAATAAATTGATTTTCCCGAAAAAACTATTTGTTCTGGGTTTTTTAAAGTCCTGTTTACTTTGGAATGCACCTTGTATTGTTATGCCTTCTTGTGAGGGCGAGCGATATTGTTTTGATATGAATGAATTATTGGATTGAGAACGGAAAATATATTACAAATATATATTATACATTATATCGAATTCTTCAACAATTAAAAACGTTAATTAAGATTTTTAATTTATGAGACTGTGTAATTGCAAAATGCAAATATTCAATTTATTTTGGAGGATAGAGTCATATGTAGAAGTTCACGCAAGTGAGGAAAGTTCTCTGATCGCATTTCACTTGGGAGTGGCCAGAAACGATTCTTTGACATATCGCTCAAGCAGCTAACGACTTCCGGTCTTTGACCAAGTATTCTCTGGGTAGCCTAAGAACATCCGTTTGGAGGCGAGCTAAAGTGAGAAGGCGAAACATCCCCTCCACAGGGTTGAGCGCTGGTTTGGGACCCGCCAAGTAAAAAAACAGTACCAATGAAAACGACAAAACAGCCTCGGATGAGATTTTGATGACGACCATGGCAAAAGAAATAAGGACTACGATTTAAGAGCATGCACCTGGAATGTCCAGTCCCTTAATTTGGAAGGTGCCGCTGCCCAGCTAGTTGGTGTCCTCGTTAAAGTGAAGGCTGACATCACCGCCGTCCAAGAAATGCGATAGACAGTGACCATATAGAGGAGCGCAAATTTGGTGTACGATTCGTGGATTCCGAGTACTGTCATTCACCCCGGCGGATGAACACCACAAGCCACATTCCGCATGAAAGCGAAGTTCTTGAACATATGGCTGATTTGCGCCCACGCCCCGACGGAAGAGAAGGACGATGTGACCAAAGATGCTTTCTATGAGCGCTTGGAGCGCATCTATGAGAGCTGGCCCCGCCACGATATCAAAATCGTGCCTGATGACTTAAACACCAGGGTGGGTAAAGAAGGTACCTTTGGCATTAGGGTCGGTAAATTCAGCCTCCACGTCGAAACATCTCCAAATGGATCGAGGCTGACAGAGTTCGCCGGGGCCCGAAATTCATCAAGACCTGGCTGTCTCCGGATCGAAAAACCACCAACCATCGATCATGTTGTGATAGACGGAAGACACGTCTCCAAGGTTTTAGATGTTCGTGAGTTACCAATATGCTGATGACACTATTGGTGTAGATGTCCCTTTATTTATTGAAATCACTTAGAATACAGTGTTGTTTTATTACTTAATTGCTTCTTTTTATTTCAAGCGTCTGTTCAATCACAATGTTCACACTAGACTGACTAAAAATAAACCGGATAATAGCCGCTTCGCGATTCTCTATTCTCTTTTCTCTTTTCTTTCATAACGGTAGTTCCCGATTGTGTCCAATCGGATCGTGCCAATTCGAGTTAGTCCTGTACTCATAGCATCTGTACGAATAGGATAGAGAAGGTATCTCGTGCGCTCAGAGGTCCTAACATCGACTCGGACCACTACCTTGTTGCAGCCAAGATACGCACCCGCCTCTGTGCAGCAAAAACACAAGAAAGGTTCGCACAACAGACAGCAGAACAATTTTCTACTCGGCTTGCACTCCTGTTCTCTGAGAGCACTCGTCAAGAACTCGATATAAGGGAACTGTGGGATGGCATTTAAAGCTCCTTACGTACAGCTGCAACCGAATTGGTTTCCGGAAAACGCAAAAGAACACCTGGTACGACGAGGAGTGCAGTGTCGCAGCGGAGAGAAAACAGACTGCCTACCTCGCCACGTTACGATCGACCACAACACGGGCGGGATGGGATAGATACCGAGAGTTGAAAAGGGAAAGAGACGCATTTGCAGACAGAAAAAGAAAGAGGCCGAAATGCGTGAGTATGAAGAGCTGATAAGCTAGTCGACAAGGGTAATGCTCGAAAATTCTACGAAAAAATGCGGCGGCTTACAGAAGGTTTCAAGACCGGAGCATACTCTTGTAGAACTCCCCGAGGTGATCTAGTGACCGATGTTCAGAGCATACTTAAATTATGGAGGGAGCCCTTCTCCAGCTTGCTGAATGGCAGTGAACTTACAACGCCAGGAGAAGGCGAAACCGCATTCCTCAATCGATGACGATGGAGCCGACGTTCCATTGCCTGACCATGAAGAAGTTCGAATAGCAATTACCCGTCTAAAGAACAACAAAGCAGCGGGGGTCGATGATTGCCGACCGAGCTATTCAAACACGACGGCGAAGAACTGTTAAGGAGCATGCATCAACTTCTTTGTAAAATATGGTCGGACGAAACCAACGATTGGAATTTAAGTGTGCTCTGCCCAGTTCACAAAAAGGTAGACCCCACAATCTGCGTCAACTACCGTGGAAGAAGCCTCCTCAACATCACGTATATGGTTCTATCAAGTGGTCTGGTCGCACTTAATTCTCCTTCTATACCGTAACGCATTTACTATTTGGGAAAAAAATAAAATAATTTCAACTTCAGAACTACAAAACAGAGTGAATTTAATAGTAAATAGAGTAGCACGAACAATGCAAGACGTTTAGGAATATATATAACGGTATATTAAAATTATCATTATACTCATCAGCCACCTACAAAAAAGGGAGCGTTTCTAATTAGCTGTCAACGGCTGTATATGACGACATTAACATAGTTCAGCGAATTAAAAGCAAAGACTACGCTGGCTAGGTCATGTTGTCCGAATAGACAAAAACACTCCAGCTCTGAAAGTATTCGACGCAGTACCCGACAGAGGAAGCTGAGGAAGAAGAAGACCTCCACTCCGATGGAAGGACCAGGTGGTGAAGGACCTTGCTTCACTTGGAATAACAAATTGGCGCCAGGTAGCGAAAAGAAGAAACGACTGTCGCGCTGTTGTTAACTCGGCTATAATCGCGTAAGCGGTGTCTACGCCAATAAAGAAGAGGAAGTATGGTAAGGTTGCTATGCGGAGGTTGTCATTAACTCCCCCCTTCCAAAAATGAATCGTTCCCGTTTCACTATTATTTTGAGTTAATTTATATATTTGATCTAAAAGAGCATTAAACATGACTTCTTGAGATTGCATATTTTCAATTGGTTTTGGAATTTCGCGAGATTTTTTTAATTTTAGTGTTATGTAAGTTATGAAAAGTATTCCCAATATTAAAATTATGTACCAAAAAAATTAATGAACTGTGATGTTCTTGTTCCGTTTTGCTAAAATATTTATATTATCTAATTTTAACAGTTTATTGGTTGTTTCGATATATTCTAAAATACAATACAATATTTTTTCCTGAAACTAATATCGCTCCTGGTTTAATTTCTTAAATTTGCAAGTTTTTTCTTTTAATTTTTTACATTTTCCTTGTTTTTTATTTAATTTACAATATGTTTTTGAAATTTAATAAGCTTACCATCTAATTGAGCTTTGGCCCTTACATCATAATACTTACATGTTAGTTATATTTTATATAAAATATTATTATGTCCCCTTTTTGAGCTATTTTAAATTTAGAAATGTCCATTAAGTCTGCTATGGTATTATACCATGTTGGTAATATGTTATGTTTTCAGTTCATCAAAATGTAGAATTGTTGGATTTAAAATTCCAATTTTACCAAAAGTTATTGCATTTATTAAATTGTGCAGTTCATGTATAACATATGGATTTCGTTTTCTTTTAATTTTCCTAGTTGTGGTATCACCTTTAATATAATTTACTGTGTTAGTTAATTTTGCTATTATTTTAAACATTTCTGAATTTGTTGTGAATTGTTAATTGTTATTTATTACTAGTGGTCCTATGTATGTTTCACCTAGGAACTACGGAAAAATATATAACATCTCCATTTTCGATAAGTATGTAGTCTTGTCGGGTATAGTCTACCGCAGTGGTTCCCAAACTTATTTTGTCTACCGCCCACTTTGAGAATAAATATTTTTTTAGCGCTCCCATTTTTTCACCTATTTAAAAACCATTATAACTTCAAATTAATTATTGTGACCTATGTATGTATATTAACGGAGAATTCTAAACGAAACTTTTACTATAACCAGCAACTTGAAACCTAAGCGCAGTAGGTAACATACAACGGCGCTTAGGTCTCAAGTTAACTCTTACGGGCCAATAAGAATGACTAGTAATAACCCCCGATAATCGGGGGAGTCCGTTATTTAAAATGAAAAAAGTAAAAAAAAATTTTTTTGTAAAAACTCAATTTATTCAAGTACTTCATGGAAAACTACATTCGTAGTGGTTTTATTTTGGTCGTAAGTCTTAACTTTGATATCTTGAGAAGATCGTACTCGACTCAATGCGACATACAGCTGGCCATGCGTAAAACAATCCTCCTTGAAGAAAACACCAACTCTTGCTAGAGTCTGCCCTTGAGATTTGTTTATTGTTATTGCGAATACTACAATTATTGGAAATTGGCGACGCTTTAAAATAAAAGGAAGTGTTGATTCGCTGGGCTGTAAATTTATACGGGGCAATAAAATTTGTTTCCCTTGTGATTCACCGGTTAAATTTCGACCTCCAAACAATTACAATGTAGTGCTTTTACTATCAAGCGAGTCCCATTGACCAATATGTATTAAGATTGCGGATTAACATCACAACTGTTCCAACCTTAAGCCTTAACTCATGAGGCGCTTCTCCACTGAAATTAAGGGAGTTTAGAAATTCTGTAGGGAATCCGACATGCTCTTGAGGATCTTCAGAAACTACAGTATCCACGCTATAATATACCCTTTCCTCGCCGGACAACATATTTACTATTTCGCTATTTAATTTAATTTAATTAATAACACCAGACTGGGGCTGAAATACCCAATCCACTAAATTTTCATTTAGCAAAATTATCTCTTCTGGTATATTGATTTTCGACTCTGGAGAGAGCTCTCGACCTTCTCCAACACGCAAAAGAAAACTGTTGTATAAGGATTCTTTAGAACGCATATTCGTTGAGAGTTTGAGACACCTAAAAAATTTCCAAAGTGAACACCGTTTCAAACAATTACCAACTATAGCGGCGCGTGAGCTATTGGGCACTACAGGAAGAATCGATCTAAGCATAGTAATGCAGTCCCAGGAACCATGCTAGCTTCGTCCCATATTATTGCTGTAGAACATTTGATTGCTTTTCCGAGGGTGCTATCTGGCTTAATTAGAGAAACAGAAGATTCAGTCAAAGGTATTGGAAATTTGAATATATTATGTGCCGTTCTTCCGGAAGTAAAATAGAGGCAATCCCTGTCCAAGCCACGGATATCACCTTCTGTCTGAAGCTACGAATATGGTGAATAATACTCTTATGAAAAAAAGTTTTGCCAGAGCCGCCAGGACCATCAACAAAGAATGCCTTTACGACATCGTTGCTACTGAAAATTGCATGGGTTATTTGGTCGAATATAATCTTTTGCTCATGATTAAGCTGTTCCTTTAGTGTTTGGGTGTATAATACTTCATCATCTATACTATAATTCTCAATTCCTGCGTCTTCAGTGGTAAGATCATTTGCAGGTAACCCGAAGTCTTTTAAAGATGTGTTATGTGATTGGAAAATGTGACTAATATTTCTCAATGCTAAAAGCTCGCTGGTGTTTTCTGAATTATTTCTTAAAAAATCTTCACAAAGATGCAATTTAAATTTTCTCCAGAGCTCTATTGGTGAGGTTGGTTCTCCAAATATGCAAATCATTGCAAACATACATCTCAGTTGCACAGGCATTTTAAAGACAGATGCTTCTTCAAGTGCAGCGGTCCACTCTGTGTCATCCGCTAGCAACTTTCTCTTTACTGCTGATTCCCAATAAGAAGAGAGATGTTCCCTGTTCACGGTTAATATATCTGAATACGACCTCGGTCCTTTTAACGAAGTAAGTAATAAACGTAAAGCGTCCCGATTTTTTGGATCGACCGTATACATTCTACCAATTGCATTACTCGGTCGTTTTCTTCTTTGCCATGAGCGCGACGCATCTTGCCAAGTATAGTACTCAGAAATTTGATAATACAACAAAGTATTCGCAAATGGATCTATCGCATTCAATTTAAAATATGCGGTTAAAGTGGTATCGCGGTATCGAGCAAGGGTATCAGAAATCGCAGCATTATCATCACGAAAATAAATATTTTGTGAGTCTGGAATGTGAACGGCTAGAGCTTTTACCATGTGGGACTTTTCTTGCATTGAAAATTCCAAAAGCCTCCAACAGGCTTCAGGCGCACTAACATATCGAGCGTCTATAAATGTAGATATTTCATCATGATTATCCACGTGATCAATTGGGTGTTTAATAATTTGAACTGTTGCGCAATCATATCCTTTGTAAATATATTTGTGGAGGTATTTAACGCTTTCTATCGATGAACATATTTCGACATTAATATGGGCACTGTATTTTTTGGTCAGCTATTTGTTGTATGGGACTATCCATCGGTTGTCTATTTCAATTAAATGTTTATTGGCACGAACAACTATTTTATTTCCATCATTGTGGCGGCGATATTGAAGATAGCCGTTAACGTTTGAAAGCGAATTAGCATGAAAAGTTTTCGGATAGTTTTTGGAGCAAATTCCCGTATCAGTCATGCAGGGAGATGATGGATTAAGTACTCCACATGGGCCATAAATCATACATTTTGAAACTATTTCATACAACTCAGGCTCTGCCTCCTTATTAGGAATCTCGGCGCAAACAACCAGGTCAATTTCAGAAGGCTCGCGAATAACATCTTCTTCGCGAAGTGCTACTAAGATGTGGGCATGTGGTAGACCCCGTTTTTTAAACTCAATGACATTTAGGTAGTATTTCACCTTTCCAAACACATTCCTCTGGGAAATATCTTTCATAAGCTCATTGAGCTTCTGCTTAAAAACCCGGGCTATCAGTTCTAGACGCATTTCCGGTCCCTGGTGTCTCTCAATATTCTGAATGACTTCTGGCCATTTTGGGTTGCATGTAAAAGTTATGAAAAGCGACGGTTTTCCATATTTTCTAACCATAGCCATAGCATCCTGGTAATGCATGTTCATATTTCGAAGAGAGCCAACAAAACTTGAAGGAAGTGCAACTATACGACCAGGACGAACACTTTCCATATTTGCACCACGCATTAAGTAGTCATGCAAACCAGCATACATATGTTTCAACACGTAGCTGTTTCTGATGAGTTCACAGAAATGCCAGACGTGCTCCTTCAATTCTGACATATTGGTCAACTAAATATTGTTGCCAAAGTTTACCTGACGCATGAAGCAAGCTGAAAAATTCTCTTATCGCCATACGGTAAGCAACAAACTGCAGTTGGGTTAATTTAAATCTACATTCCGTTCTATGACCCTGTTCATGCAGAAGAGTTTCATCATATGCTGACTCGCCATAAGGAAACAAAAGCGGATATACTAATGGATCACACAACCTATGTAGCGTTGAGACAAATAATAAATTCTGCATATCAGATTTCCGTGAAAATATTCGCAAATTTCGATTTCCAGGTAGTTCACCATCCTCTGTTGTGGTTTGGCTAATTCGGCGAGCATTGCGATTTTCTTCTCTGGCCCTCTGTTCCTCTTCGCGTTCAACCTGCGCCATATGCTTATACTCATTTGCCAAGGGGTTAATATTTGAAAGCATTTCGTGGATTTTTCTCAGCAAATACCTATCGCAGTTTGAATTATGTTGTGCCCTTATATCAGTTGCTTGATCCGTGTCAAGAATAAACAGCTGGGCGTAGAAGGATTCTGAAGGATGATCTGCATGCAATGGACTAGGGTAGGTGATATATTGTTCCATGTATTCGGAAGCAATATGGTCCGCGCCCTGTAGGCTCCGCAATTTTCGCTTCGAATGATTCAAAAGCAAACGAACTATTTAGCTGCCGAATATTCTCCAAATAGTGTCCCCGCCAAGAGCTCAAATCATTTTCTAACACAGCTTCCAAAAACTCAGGTACACGTAATTTTTAAAGTTTCACTTTTCCGCCATGACAACATGTCGTAAAGCCATTTCTTACCTAGTAACAATTTCAACCAAATATTAAGACAATAAGTATGTATATACATATATTACGAATATTAAACAATGAAAAGTACAGGTACCTTTTCACTTCCGAAATGTTTTGCTTTTTTTACAGTGTAAACATATATTAGTCAAACCCCCAAGCGAACTATACTCCGGAAGAACTACGGAGTTTAGGGCAGCTTTGAAATAACTTGCCATAGATTCTGCATGACTACGGCTCTAATAAATCAGGTCAATTCATATACATACATACATTAACAATTAAAAATTCCTTTTTATCTATAACATTCACCTCTTCTCTTCGACCTGTTTAATGGCCTTGAGACGGTCAAAAAGGAATCGCAAGCTGCCCGAATGTGACTTGCCGGTATTTTGGCCCACTCACGGACAATGCCTTTTTTCAGCATCTCAAAACTGGTATATTTTTTACTTCGGACCTTGCTCTCCAAAATGGCCCAGAGAGAATAATCCATTGGATTCGCATCTGGTGAATTCGAGAGCCATTGTGTAGTCGTAATGAAGTTCGGAACCTTGTTTTTCAGACATTCTTGGTTCACTCGCGCTTTGTGAGACGGTGCTGAGTCATGTTGAAACGTCCATGGTTTGCAACCGAAATGTTTGTTTGTCCACGGCTTCAAAGCAGCCTCCAGAACACTTTCCCGGTAATATGTCGCATTTACTTTGACGCCAGGCTCGATGAAAGCAATTGGAGAGCGCTCATCTGCGGTGACAGCGGCCCAAACCATTATTTGTGGCGGGTGCTGCCTCCTGGTGGCCAACGGATGACTTAGATTCTCGTATGAACGGTCGGACAAGTAAACCCTAGCTTTTTGAGAGTTTACGAATTGCTCAATGGGACATTTTTTTTGTCAGAAAACACAATGTTCGGAATTTGGCCGCTGGCTAGATGAGTTAGCTCTCCCCTCTATACACCCGACCACACGACAACACACCACACTAACGCGATCCACAAATGAAGACACCACACATGCCGACATTCCACATGAAGACACCACACACTACTACACACGAATATACCACACATGCGGACATCACACCACAACTCTACACTATCTAACCATCAAAAGCGACCGCTCCAGAGGACGACCTCCCCTTTTTTACAACGATCTCGCACCGAGCGAACGTGTCACGCAGCGTCAGTTTCCGTATACATATTTCGAAGCGGCAGTGAATCCAACAAAACCAAACCATTAAACTAAACATTAAATTAAACAAACCAAAACCGAAACATTAAATTAAACCTAATCAATCCAAACTGTGTCTATTTTTACCGGTGAGGTAACAAGTGCCGAGGTAAGTGGTGGCTAGCTATGGCGATAGAAACATTGTGCATAAAAGTGCAGTGCAGTGGCAACTTTCATATACATACATATGTACATATATACAAGAATATAAGTAAGTCCGATTCCTAGACAAAACATTTTCTCTCCAAAAAAAAAAACCCTAATACATACATATAATGAAAAGAGGGGGCGCGAAATAAAGAAATAAATTACATAGCGGGCGCGAAGCCGGTTCAAACAACAAAAAATATATGTACATACATAAATAACCACCAAAAAACGGGCGCGAAGTAAAAAAACAAAAATAAAACTACACCACATCACCATCTCACCAAAATTCACCTCAACAAAAGGACTGGGAGAAGAGGCCACAAACGCACACACTGGGAGGAAAGCCCACAAACGCACACACATTAAAGACCACATACATACAATCAAACTGTCCCCAAAACCCCTGGCGGAAATACAAGTGAGTTGGTTGTATCGTTCCTATCATTATTTCTATTATATATAAAACATAAAAAAGGCCAAAAATTTAAAACAGATAATTTGCGTTTCTAACCATCCGTTAGAATGAAGAAAAAAAACTGTTGCCAAACTGTTTTAGTATTCGGTTATTTCCCGGTAAAAACCGAAATACCGCTAAGAAACAAAACAGTTTGGTAATACGAATAATAAATAATTGATTGCCGCTAAGTGCTTACAGTTGTGTGAAAACACAAAATTATTTCTACAACAAAAAATCTTTCAAATATTTACTTGCACCAATTTCCAGCGGTACCCCTTATACTTAATCAAGTATAAGCAGGACTGCTTAAAATAAGCCAAGGGAAATCATAAGCAGACAAAAGAGAGGAAATATTTAAATTGAAAACCATACATACATACATGTGTATGTATGTATAAATAAAACTTTACATACATCATATACATACATACTAGGGTGGGTCGATTTAAAAATCGCCCATTGCTCTATGAAAATCATATTCTAGGGATCAAAATAAGAAACTTTGCCGAAGGAACCATACCTCTAAATCGAATTTTGATGTCCCCCAATTTGGGTCGAACGTTTGGGTAGGGGCAAATTTTGAAAAATCCCACTTTGACCCATTTAGAGTGCTCCGATCCACCCATGCCAGTGGCACACCTCCTGGAACTCCCTGGGTTTGATGATTTACATCAAAAAATCAGCTAAATTGCTATGTTTTTTCTTTATTTTTATTTATTTATTTATAATAATATCTATTTTTTCTCTTAAGCAATTTATTTAGTCAGAACATATGTAAATGAAAAAATTAATTTAAGTGAGTTATAGAAAAGAAACTAAAAAAAATAATTGTTTGAAGTCTTTTTTACTTTTAAGTCTGGGCAATTTCGCACGGCTCTCTAATGTCGTCGCCATAACAGCTTCTACATTTTCCGGTATAACCCGTTTGGAAACGCTAGCTAGCAATTGAACATGTCGTTCCGTTCCTTGTATGTGTGATGGAATTTTTGGATCATTAAACGGTGGATCATCTTGATTTAAATATTCTTTCAATGTATCGTACGGAATGCTTCGCGTGAATGGTGGTTCAAATACGATATTTATATCATTCAAATTGATCATTTCCGTAAAACTGGGGCAATTAAAGTTTATATCTGGTTTTTTACAAACCCTAAGTTCCATTGGCTCGACAACATCGGTTCGATAGCGTAGAATTTTCTTGATGGCACAGTCGCGCTTTTCTTTCCTATCATCAAACAACATTGATAACAAGATATTTTCCGAATGCGCATAATATGAATTATCTTTAATTACTTGATTGACAATTTTGCGTAAACGAGGTTCTAGAAATCGTGACCAACCAATGAACTTGAAAAATAATGCACTGCCGTACACGATAGAGCTGTAATACTTGCATTGAAGTACATTGGCACATAACATTTAATTATAAATTCAACCAGAATTCTTAAATTTGCATCTGGATTTTCCGTTGTCACATATAATCGCAATAATCTAGCGGCCTTGGTAAGCCACGGAGAATGTACACACCGTCAGTGCATATTCGAATTAATGTATCCAGTGATATATTTTTATCGTTAAAAAAACCATTTAATTTGGTTGTTTTGTATTCAGCGGTTTCATGTTCCAGTCTTACGTAACCAATAAATTCAGAATTGGGTTCTCTCAAAATAACAAGATGAGGTTATTTTACCATGATACTTCTCATCAATTTTATCTATCGTTAAAGTATCATCTTTTCTGCCATCGAATGAAAACGCTAACAAATTGGTATCATCTAACCGTTTACGAAGCACTTCTTGTCTGCATTTCTCTTTTTCTCTGCGAACTTTCGATTTATCCATGATGAGAGGTTTCCCATGCTTATCTTTAATTTTAAAATCTTGCAAAAGAGCGGTTCCCAATGCTGATGCTACTCTGTCAGGCACACCAAATCTGTCACATACCAAGGCAAAGTTAAAACAATCGTATCTCTTTGTGTATTGTGTACTTGTGCTTCTATCCACATCTTCTTGAACCGGTGGTGACGTTGCTCCTTGCTCTTCAGTTTCCATCATAAATGCATTCATTGTTAGTCTTCTCTGATTATGTTGATCGTGCATGAACTCTTTGAGGCGTTCGGGAACCCAGTCGCATGCACATCGAGCTGCCTTCAAATCGCATTTACATGTTCCAATGTAAAAAATTGTTTCCAATCAACTTATCTTGTACTTGAATAGTGAATGATTTATGGGAAAACTTTTTTTGTTCTGTTTTAGCATGTTCGCTTAAGTAAAAATAATATCTCAAGATATCCAGATGGGTTGGTAAATTAAGATCAGTCAAATCAGTAGACACACCAAAAACAGTAACATCATGCTTGGGTATATGACTCATTGGGTTTTCGATAGTTGTTGATGTAGTTGCTTCATCTTGCGGTGTAGAGGATGGTGGATTCATTGTAAACTTTTTGATTTGGAATGGTCACTTCACTTATTATTTTTTATACTCTCGCAACAAAGTTGCTAAGGAGAGTACATATTATAGTTTTGTTCACATAACGGTTGTTTGTAAGTCCTAAAACTAAAAGAGTCAGATATAGGGTTATATATACCAAAGTTATCAGGGTGACGAGTAGAGTTGAAATCCGGATGTCTGTCTGTCCGTCCGTCTGTCCGTCCGTGCAAGCTGTAACTTGAGTAAAAATTGAGATATCATGATGAAACTTGGTACACGTATTCCTTGGCTCCATAAGAAATTCGAAGTTCGAAGATGGGAAAAATCGTCTCACTGCCACGCCCACAAATAGGCGGAAACCGAAAACCTATAAAGTATCATAACTAAGCCATAAATAAAGATATTAAAGCGAAAATCGATACAAAGGATTGCATTAGAGAGGGGCATATTCGGACGTAATTTTTTTGGAAAAGTGGGCGTGGCCCCGCCCCTACTAAGTTTTTTGTACATATCTCGGAAATTACTATAGCTATGTCAACCAAACTCTATAGAGTCATTTCCTTCAGGCATTGCCATATACAGTTCAAAAATGGAAGAAATCGGATAATAACCACGCCCACCTCTCATACAAAGGTTATGTTGAAAATCACTAAAAGTGCGTTAATCGACTAACAAAAAACGTCAGAAACACTAAATTTTACGGAAGAAGTGGCAGAAGGAAGCTGCACCCAGCCTTTTTTTAAAAATTGAAAATGGGCGTGGCGCCGCCCACTTATGGACCAAAAACCATATCTCAGGAACTACTCCACCGATGAATTCGGTACATAATATTTTCTTAACACCTTGATGACATATACGAAATATGGGTGAAATCGGTTCACAACCACGCCTTCTTCCAATATAACGCTATTTTGAATTCCATCTGATGCCTTCTCTGTATAATATGTACATTAGGAAATGAAAATACAATTCCATACTCAAAGTACACAAATTGATCTAATCTAATTAATTTTACAGCAAAATAAGAACATATGTAAATTATTGTCACTTTATCATGCGAGAGTATAAAATGTTCGGTGACACCCGAACTTAGCCCTTCCTTACTTGTTTTGAAATACCATAGTGGCTATTGCTTTAGTTCTCCTCACTTTCAGAGGTAATAAGAATGAAATGGTAATTTCAATTCTATTTCAAAATTTGCCCCTACCCAAAAGTTCGACCCGAATTGGGGGACGTCAGAATTCGTTCCAGAGGTATGGTTCCTTCGGCAGAGTTTCTTATTTTGATCCCTAGAATATGATTTTCATAGAGCAATGAGCGATTTTTTTGACTCCCCACAACTCGACCCGGCCTAATACATACATATATCCGATATAATTATATTTAAATAAATTACAAAGAGTAAGTTTACTCTTTTTTACACAACAGTCGTAAAAACATATACGAGGAAACGATACATATATTTCCTTACATATATACATAGATATCTACCCACTTTAAGTGTCCGCTAATTTTCTTTTCGCGGTTTATTCGTACGGCGAATATACATACATATGTACACGCGTACCTATGTACGAGTATATAAATTAACGAGACGGAGGTTTATTTATTAATTAATTTTATTAGGTCGGCACTATGTGCCTATTTTATTATCTTAAAATTATTTATGTTTTTTTTTTTAACGGCACTATGTGCCTGTCGAGTCTAGTAACTTACAAAGACTAACTACACTTAACTTTAAAGTTTATAATCTAACCTATGCTTGAGCCGGCCTACGTGCCCAAAGATGCTTGGTCAGCTAAAAGGGTTTGCGCGTGTAGCGCTCACCTGCAGCTATTTGGTTTTGGGGGAGAAGACATGGTTGCGCGTGTTTCGCTCACTTAAGAATTTAGCGTATGCGCGTTTAGCGCAGTTGCACTTTTGTTTGTAATAGGACTCCAAAGTATGCAAACGGTTTGTATGTTTCTAGCATATAATGTGGGAATGGAATTTATGTAGTAGTTCATAAAATATTGTGTTAACTCCTCCCTCCGAAATATCAAGCGTCCCCGCTTGATTAATTAAAAAAATGGGATGTCGTTAAGACTTCTTTGCTGCGTCCTTTTAATTACTGGCATTTGAAATGATTCCGGTTTGCTAATAATTATTTCAGGCTTTACGCGCTTTTTGCATCTGAAAATTGCAATTATGGTAATTACTAGGGCTAATAGCCCAAAATGAGTGAATAAATTGGATTTCACTAAAAGATTCAGAGAACTTATTTTTTTTAAGTTTTTTTTTTTTTTTAAGCTCTTTCATAAGTTTTAAGGATGGAAATTCCTCGAACTCTGAATTTGAGTTTGAATGTTGGATTAAAGCAGGCAGTGGTCTCAAGCTATGTTGTTCTAAAGTTGTAAAATTCATGTTATTTATTCTTATAGTTTCATTAAAGATTCTTATCAAATATGATCCTCTTAATTTTCTAGTATTATTATTTGTAGTAATATTTCCTTCGAAATTGTTTAAAAGTATTAATCCATTATTTATTTCTACAATATTTTTAACATGTTCCGTATTTGTTACAGTGCACTTATATGGTTTATTCCTTATTAAATTTTTTATACAATTTTCGTTTTCCAAATTAACAATTTGGGTTTGTTTGCAAATTTTTATTTCATTTATTATTTTACAATCTTTTTCTATACCATAATATTCTTCATTACATTTCAGTATTTTTTCAAAATTTATCTTTAAAATAGTTTCGTTTTTACTTAAAGGCTTAATTATAATAGATTTGCAAATTTCTTTACCGGTTTTCGGTATTTTTATCATATAAATTAGTAAGTTTTGTTTTACAGCAATTTGAACGTCTGCAAAATTCAGAGATTCTTCTAACGAACCAAATTGCAGATTCTTTTCGATAAAAATTTTATTTATTCTATGACCTTCTTGATTGTAAATAATAATTGAGTTAATAATGTTCGCTTTAGTTAAATGAATTGCTCTTTTAATATTTTCTAACTCATCTTTGATTATGTCAATTTTAAATTTATATTTAAGTATTAGGGCGGTTCGTTACTACTTCCTAAAGACTTTATCATTGAGTTGCTAATTTCTGTTATATTGTTTATTCTTTCTAAAATGTTTTTGTTGATTATTAATTGTTGGTTGTTATTCTCGATTACTTCTTTAAATTTGCTGTTGATGGCTACTAAATCGTCATGGTCCGGATTGCCAGCTATCCATTTCCAGGCTGATCCTATGTAGTCTAGTGATCTTTTATTTTTGTATTTAGGTAAAATGTTATTAATTGTTATGTTGATGTTACTGATTTCGTCTGTTATAAATGGGTAAAGAGGGTTGTTAGCTGGAATGTTTCGTATGAAGTTTCTGTTCAGTTCCCGTAATATTGTAGAGTATTCTGTTATGTTTGTCATGTGGATAATCCGGTAGGTTCCTGTTTGAATTTTGCCAATTCCTTCTTCCATCATAACGATTTCTGACTGAGTGTAATCTAACACCTCAACCGAACCATCGCTTAAAATAAAGTTCAGGAAAAAGAGAGATATAAATATCATTTGCATTTTCCTGTGTTGATAGTGTTTCCTCCTTTGTGTGATTAATTTAGATTTCTCCTCTTGTAGTGGTATTTGTTGTATTGGTTCTATTTGATGAATTAATTTAAATCTTTCCTCTTGTAGTTGTATTTGTTGTATTGGTTGTATTTGATGAATTAACTTAAATCTTTCCTCTAGTAGTTGTATTTGTTATATTGGTTGTATCTGATGAATTAATTTAAATCTTTCCTCTTGTAGTTGTATTTGTTGTATTGGTTGTATTTGATGAATTAATTTAAGTCCTTCCTCTTATAGTTGTATTATTTTACACTTGTTTAATTTTTTCTAAATTTCCCCGTCACGCACTTTTCGATCGATGTATTTGTATTTAGCTTATAGTAACGGGTGCCAATGGTATACTTACTTTCTATAGTATACCTATGAGTTGGAAAATAAAGCACTGATTTTCGCACGTTATAAAATATTTATTTCACTGTAGTATCACAATAGAATCTTATTTTATTCTTATTTATTGTATGTATCGAAATTCCAATGTTGGACACTGTTGGCGAACTCGATATTTCACGGCACTTTTCGAGTTGATAAAAAGAAAGAAATTGCGGTGATGGTTGCGGTTAAATAAAAATTAAGAAATCTGAATATCACGGACGACTGTCTTGCCTTACGGATGAAACGGATCAGAGAGAATCCCGGTCGGAGCCATCCCTTTTGATGGTTTGGGTGGTGAATATTTGCTGACATTACGAGTCGTCTCGTTAATAATCGTATGGTTGTTGTGTTGTAGTGTTGTAGTAATGATCGGTATTTGATGCGTGTGTGTGTATTGGGGTATGCTGTGAGCTGTTGTGTGATGAGGTGTTGTG